>NW_004444192.1:2443177-2447620 GCF_000243295.1 Trichechus manatus latirostris
TAAAGAAAACATGGGGCATTTTTAAACAACCATCTCCTACCTATCATTCTAACTTATTAGCCTCTAAATTTCACAGTTAAGAAATAAGAAGCCTGACAGTACACCCTCCACATTATTCATCTCTAAAAATCTATAAAAATGTAAAATATAATGTGAGTTTTTGAAATGTACATGGTACTAGTTAAAGATGTAAAACTACATTGGAAAAAGTCTTTGGGTTGGAGTCAGAAACCTTGAGTTTGTGTGTTAGCCATTCATGCTCTATATAACCTGAAAACATCAATTTCTTGAAAATAATGTGTAAATAGTATCTATTATAATGTTTGTTATGAAGATTAAAAAAGTCTATATGAAAAGGCTTTACAACCGTAAAGTGCCATTCATAGTTTAGTTTATTCATTTGTTTAGCTTATTTAGTTAGTTCAGTTAGTTCATTATGTAACTAAACAAATATGTAGCCACCACATGACAAAGTATTTCAGATTTTCAGCCTTTGTGGTCTTCTGGTTGTTTGTTGTTATTTGTTGTTAGGTGCCGTGAAGTCAGTTCTAACTCATAGCAACCCTATGTACAACAGAACGAAAAAATGCCAGGTTCTGTGCCATCCTCACAATCGTTGTCATGCTTGAGCCCATTGTTGCAGCCGCTGTGTCAAATCATCTCATTGATGGTCTTCCTCTTTTTCACAGACCCTGTCTACCTTACCAAGCATGACGTCCTTTTCCAGGGGCTGGTCCCTCCTGATAACATGTCCAAAGTACATGAGAGAAGTCTCACCATCCTTGTTTCTAAGGTGCAATCTGGCTGTACTTCTTCCAAGACAAATTTGTTTGTTCTTTTCTCATTCCATAGTATATTTAATACTCTTTGCCAACACCATAACGCAAAGACATCAAGGCACAAAATCCAACCCAGGCTTAAGCAGAAAAAAGGGAACCAATTGGCTAGTACAGGCATAAAAGCTCGAGGGACAGAGAGATGCTCCCTAGTGTCTTAGTCAGAGTCTCTAAACTATACAGCACACACCCTGTGTTCTGACTTGGCTTGAGAAGGCTTCCTTCCTTATTGTGGGAAGATGACTCAACACTTCTGGCCTCATTCCATCACTCCACCGAATCCAGAAGATGAGTGACAGCTTCCTTTTCTCAGAAGCCCCAGAAAATGTTCCCTGTGGCTTCTTGGTGGCACAAATGATTAAGTGCTTGACTACTAACCAAAAGGTTGGCAGTTCGAATCCCCCTTGAGGTACCTGGGAAGAAAGTCCTGGTGATCTGCTTCTAAAAGATCATATCCAGAGAAAACCCCATGTAACAGTTCTACCCTGACAGTTATGGGGTCTCTATTAGTTGGAATCAATTTGAAGACAACTGGATTAAATGTATGTGTGGGGGGGGCTCTACTGGATTATGTGCTTCCTATGGGGTGGAGGGCACCACTGAGACCATGGATGAGAAGGATCCCTGATTGTCTTAAAAGCCCCTGGAACTGGGGATGAGAATCAATCCTGCCCAAATCACATGGATGAACGTGGGAGAGAGTTGATTCCCCAGTAGGGAGCTGGGGAAGCAGTTACCATGAGAAGGATAAAAAAAAAATACTGGGTGACAAAAACAGCAAGTGTCCACTATAAGCCTCTTCATACATTTTTGAATCATCAAGCAAATTTGATAATAGCCATCCTTGATAGCCCCTGAGAAAATATGGCAGTGCGTAGAATGTTCATGATTCCTGGAGCCATCTGCATTTCCCATTCACCCGGAGGTTTCTAGGTCAACCTATATCCTATCGTTGCTTTTCATCTCACCTTTCTTTCTCCTCAGTTCCTTTGCTCATGTGGTCTTACTTATTTCAATAAAAGTCTTATTTCAATACCTTCTCCATCCATTTTTAGTATTATTTACCACACTTAAACTGCTTTTCTTCATATGTTAAAACAAGCACTCTCCTTCCTGAATACTCACTCCTTTCAATCCCCTCTGTGATTGATGCTGAGGATGCAGGTGAGGAGTATCGACTATATTTAATCCTCCTTCAGAAACTGGAACACCAAGAAGAAGAAAACTCTATATACCAAGTGCCTTTCCAATACAAGTGAAGCGGGAGTATTGATTTGCTGCATATTGATCTTCCTGTGCACCTGTTTTACCAGTCTCCTCTCCCACCACTCTCCCCTGCCACAGACGAAACCTTGAACTGCAGTATCTCCTCCTCACCACGTGCTCCGTGCCTCTGCATTGGCCTAGCATTCGCTTCCCACCTTTCTTGACCTGTTAAATGTCCCTGTTTCTTGGACCCTTAGCTCAGGCCCCAGTAACTTAAGAAAGCTAGTCTTGAGCTCATCTCTTTGTTCCCCTATCGCTGTATCATTGTCTCTTAGCAATCACCATAGTATGCTGCATATTTGGTTTGAGGGTCAGTCTCTACCACTAGCTGACCACAATCCTTGAGAACAGGAACTGTCATATGTATGTCTTAGAACAGTGACTGACAGAGAATATGCAATCAATAAGTGTTGCTGATTGCAATATGTTTTTATTGATTCATTTTCTTTTGCCATTTTAGCTGATAACTTTCGTGAAAGGGTAGGTACATTCTGATGGGGTCTAGCATTGCAAATTGTACTTGTAACCAGTAAATGGGTGACAAATAGCTTCTGGTAATGTTTTCTTTTAAAAAAAAAAGTACATTCATGACAGATTTACAGAGAAGATTTAATAATGAACTTAGACTTTTTAATACTCAGCCTTATAGTTTAAACTACAGTATGGGAAAGAGGAAGATAGTGAGACAGACAGAGAAGCAGCCAGAGAAGGTGGCAATAAGAGAGTGAAGGAGAAAGAATGAGGAAGAAAGTGATATGAGAGAGAAGACAAACAATAAAATAGGATTATTAAAAAAATTGATTTTTAAAATGGTTGTACACTTTTTTAATGCTGTTTACTTGAAAGTAAAACTGAAATGAAACTATCTCCAAAATGACAAATGAGAACCATAAATTATCCACATTTTCAACAGTCAGAACATCATGCTGGGTGTCTGCAAATGATTTGTATGCCGTATGGCAAGCATGCTCCATTGGGTACAATTATATGACTGTTTATTGAATAATTGCTCTCCTTGTCAAAATTTTGATTGAATATTTGCCTGCTCCCTTAATATTTTTACTGAGTAATTGTCTGCTGTGGGTAATACCTTCACTCAGTAATTGCTTGTTCTGAATAATATTTTCACTGAATCATTTCCCATTCAGCATATTTTATCAAATGACTTTCTTGTTGTGAGTCATGTTACTATAAGTTCACAGAGAAATGATCTGCTGAATGACATATTTCCTTTGTATTACTTGGAAACTAGATCTGAGTCGGCCTGAGTCCTTGCCCTGTACCTTCTCCAGGCTGTTAAAAGATTATATAATAACTTTCTGTTTCTAAGTTATTTTGTAACGGTATGAAACTTTTAAACTGAACTCTGTGTCCAAAGTCAAATAAAATAGAAATTTAGCTTTTGTGAGAGAAAATAACTTACTACCGGGAAAAATGGGGAAAACTAATTCATCTTAGTGGGATAGAAACAGGTTACTGTGAAATTATATGTTTCCAAGACTCATTTGAAAGTGTCTGGAGTTAATTTTAATGAGACTGTAATACTGACCCATCTGACTAAGCATTGATGGTTGAGTAACTACATAAATGGTTACATGTACATTAAAGTAGCATTGGGTCTTAGAAAAATCAGAGGATTTGAAGTGAAAAGACCTCAACTTATGGATCAGACATTTATCACCCTGAGCCTCAGTATCCTCTTTAAAATGGGTATAAAAATATTTGCCTTATTTACTCATTGAGTTAATTAAGATAAAGTAGATAAAGTATGTAAAGCACTTCATTTATTATAGTGTCCTAGGCCAATAGTTGTTATAGTATTATATGGTATCCTCTCCATGCCTTCATCTGAGCGTTTATCATATTATATTAAGCCTTATCTTTATAGGTTAGTATCCTTAACTTGGCCATACATTTTTTGACAACAGAAATGATCATATTTGTCTCTGGGCCCCTTAATTCCTAGCCAGATCACTTTTAGTGATGAATTCATTCACACTTCTGGTAGCTAAATGTCAATGCTCAAGTACACATTAAATGTAGGAAGAAAGTGGTAACAGAGGCAAAACAACTCCTTTATGTCAATCCACCATTTATCTTCCTCATCTTTTCTCTTTCCTTTTCCCTTCCCCTTTCCTGGATTTATTTATCCATGTTCTCTTCTGCAGAGGAAACAGAAGAGCTTGCTATTAATAATTTGGTACTGATTATTCTTATGGTTTCAAATTTAAATTACCTAACAGACAAAAATATGGAGAAAAAAATGTGTAGCAGAAGCATTGTAGTTAAGTTCACTATTCTGAAGTATTAGAAAACTGGAAAAATGTAGACTGACCTACAG
>NW_004444192.1:2458040-2459200 GCF_000243295.1 Trichechus manatus latirostris
TGTCATTTTAGATACCCAGCAAGTATATTACATTTTAAAGCTGTTAATAAATCATTAATGTTAGGCATTTACTTAACAAAAATGTACTTAGAACTGTGATTGTCAGTGTAAGAAAGAGGTAGAGAGGGAGACAACATAAAAATGGCAGATGTCAACATAGTTTTCTATACCATTTTACAGATACTAGAAACATAGAGTCTATAAAACAAAGAGAAAATTTAACCTAATTGAATTTATGTCGTGCTTATATACTTAACTCAGTGCATAATCTTATTTGGCTTATCAAGAGCTTTGATTGATTAAAAAGGCTTGAGTGTGACAATTAACCCAACTACGCTGTGCCTAATTATTGAAATACTTTTTCTTCAAATTCTGAAAGTTTAGTGCCCAGTAATTGTCATAGCACAGTTTATGTAATATCTAGAATGATTGCTAGAAATGCAAAGTTCATTAAAGTTCGTAATAACAAAGTGAGCATTATGTTTGGCAAATTAATAGTGTAATTATTCATTCCTTTATTTATTTTAATAACCTGATCAGCATAATGTTGTTGGTTCATGAGTTACTGAAACAAAAAGAGTAGAATGTAATTGTCACTCAGCATCAGTAAGTTCAATTTTCCCTCTCAGACAGAATAGGCTCTACTTATGCATCCTCCCTCTTAAAGAGGCAAGATGAATTGGTCTGTCTTTCTCCACCCTCCACATTCTCTAATAATGTTTCTCGATATCTATTCCAATAAGATTTATGTGGGGATATTAATAATGGGAAATCTTGTAAGAGCTCTTTTGAAAGTTCCTGGCTTCATTACTATCATGAGTGACGATGAGAGGAAAGTAGAGTTGTTTGGGGCATTATTCATTATATTTTATAATTTCTAATTTGTTTGAGCTGGAAGTGTATCATCACCACACCTCTCGATTTCCTTTATTTTAATCCATACATCTTAAATTGGATTAAACAATTAAAAAATTAAGTTTTCTTTTAAACTATTTATAGTATAACATTCAACAGTGAAAACAGTCATAATTTTTCAAAGTTGCTTTTATCACCGTGAATTATAAAAGTCACTGCCATTAGGGAGTTACATAGGGAAATTATGGTTTGCAAATAGGATATGTTCAGTTATCAGATTAAAGTCATCATGACATCTTCCACCC
>NW_004444192.1:2459937-2460751 GCF_000243295.1 Trichechus manatus latirostris
TTTATTTTATTTCTTGAAAATTTGCAAAATATGAGGTAAAACATGAAGGCACCTGGCAATAACTGCACATACATTTTATTCTAGTATCCTTCTTAGCCTTTTCATTTTTTTATGAAACTTTTTAAAACACAGTACAATCCATTCTTCCTTACTGCAAAAGCAACACTTACGCCCAAATAAATAAAGCCAAGGGATTTTTTATCTCAGGAAAATTACCACTACAATGCATTCTTCTTTTCTGCAAAAGCAGTACTTACAGCCCAAATAAATAAAACTAAAGGAATTTGAATCTCAGGAAAATTACCACTACTATGTATTCTTCATTATAACAAAAGCAGCACTAACAGCTAAGGAGCAGAAACAGCTGCCCTGGAATACTGCAGAACTGCTCACAGTTGTGCATTCCACCTGCTACATGTTGGAAAAAATGACTGTGTCCTAAAATTGAATGCAGAGTAAGAGTAACTTAAAAGAGTTGCAATCTCTTGAAAAGTACCACTGCAATGCATTAGCCCTTATTACAAAGACATTTTATTTACTATTCAGAAGCTAGAAAAGCAGGGAGCTGGTAACACCTGGAGACAATGAATAGCGTCAAGTAAATATGGCCACTATGACTGAAGGAAAACTGGCAATAATAGCTTATTCTCATGATAAGTACATTCTCACGGGAACATAGTAACTGGAAAACATAATGAGGAGGCTATCTCACAGAAATAAAAGCAAACCTGTCAAAAGTGTAGAAAATTCACACACCCAGGAGGCATCATCCAAGATAATGCTCAATCTACATACAACCGAGGCTCCAACTCAA
>NW_004444192.1:2461769-2467426 GCF_000243295.1 Trichechus manatus latirostris
TTTTTATTGGATTTTCCTAAAAGAGTGGTAAGATATTTTTAATATACTTTATTTTTTAGAGCAGTTTCAGGTTTACAGAAAAATTGAGCAGAAAGTACAGAGTTCCCATATATCTCATTCTCCTACACACAGATTCTCCTAGCATTGACAGCTTGCATTACTGTGATACATTTGTTACAACTGACAAACCAATATTGATAGATTATAACTAATGTATCAGTTTACATTAGGGCTCACTCTTTGTGTTCTACACATCTATGGATTTTGACAAATGCATAATGTCATGTATCCACCATTACAGCAGAATAGTTTCACTGCCCTAAAAAATGCTCAGTGTGCCTCATATTCATCCTTCCCCCTTCCCCTGATCTTTTTATTATCTCTATAGTATTGTTTTCCAGAATGTCATATAGTTGGAGTCGTGCAGTATATAGTTTTTACAGACTGGCTTCTTTCACTTAGCAATATGCATTTAAGGCTTGATAACTTATTAAGAACTGGGCATGTATAGTTGTTAGGTGCCGTCGAGTCATTTCCAACTCATCTAAATTAATAAAAATTCATGGTCATTCTGTTTTCCTTTACCTTTCATCGGAGACCATAAGAAGCCATTCACTATCCTGTCCAGTTAGACTGTCTGTGTAAATCACCTGAAGACAATATAATTAACACTCGATTTACTTTTTTTTAAAAGCCCACTAATTATTTAATGCTTTTCTTTCCATAGTTACAAATCTTTACGTTTACTGTTCAGAATAAACTCATGCTCAATGGAGCATTTTATACATCGTGAGAAGTTCCGGAATCTGTATGATCACGGCACCTGAAAGAAAAATGTCTGTCTTCAGGGTTAGCATGTCCTGGCTGCTGCCGCCATCCCCAAATCACCTTTAATATCAGACTAAAATTTCATCAAAAATTTTAACGGAAATGTGTGGCAGTTCAAATATTAATGCAGGAAAAATACTGTCAACAAACACTAGAATAATTTTAATTCCATTGGGGCGAGGGGTCTCCCTATCTTAGCACACAGCTCATATTAATAATGCTTTGCGGACAGTAGGCACTACAAAGTCTTTCTGAAGGAGAAATGCTACATAGCAGTTATTTTTTTTAAGTTGCCATGTACTTGGGTTTGCCCCTGAGCCAGACTTCTGTCCTGAGTCCTTTGCTGAAACCAGAAAGAATGAAGTCCCTTCCTTGCTCTCCCTGCTCAGCTTCCTGGAGTAGCAGGGGACACTGGATCTGAGCCCACAGAGGTCTCCTCCTGTGGTTGTGGACCTGAGACCTGGCTCCGCAGGACAACGTTGCTAAAGAGTCAGAAAGCTCCACTGCCACCTGCCTGCCTTGTTCAGTCCAGTGCCCACTTTCTGGAATTTGATGACCCATTTGTTCTTAGAAGCTCACCTCATAATATGAACACTGTAATTCTACAAATCCTACAAATCCTTCAATGAATTCCAATACCACTAAAAATCCCAGCAGTTTTGCCTCAGCTCCTAGGACTCTGCATGTCTCCCAAGCCCCATCTCTGCCCCCCTACCCTCCCACTCAGTGCCTGACACACTGGTTTTGTTTTAGTTCTTCCAGTGCCGGGTGCCTCCCGACTCAAAGCTTCGCACTAGTTATTCTTGTTGCCTAATCTCTTTCCTTGACTCTTTGATATTTCTTCTTTCAGACTCCAGCTCAAATGACACCCACTTAAAGAGATGTTCCTGACTCCCATTATCAAAATCCTTGTACTGTATCATAGGAATGTGTTTATTACATTCATAACACTAGCTCTATTTTCTTTCTTCATCTGCTTATTCGTTTGATGTCTAACTTCCCAGAAAAATGTAAGCTGTCTGGACAGAGCTACATCTGCCTTTTTTGTTATTACATATCCTCATTGCCTAGCACAGGCCCGATATAGGAGTCACTCAATAACTACATATTGAATGCTGCATTGTTGTAACATTCAGAAAAGAAGTGATTCTCATTCATGCTTTTAAAAGCTCTAAATAGTCTGAAAGTATATATCTTATATAAAAATTTGAAAGGGAAAAAAGTATTAAGGTTGAATCTGATTGGAATGTATTTATGTAATAATGAAAACTTTTTAAAAACTATTAAATGGCAAAGTATAAATAAATCAAAACCAAATCCGTTGTCATTGAGCCGAGTCCAACTCATAGTGACCCCATAGGACAGAGTAGAACTGCCCCATAGGGTTTCCAAGGACTGGCTGGTGGATTTGAACTGCTGACCTTGTGGTTAGCAGCCAAGCTCTTAACCACCTCACCACGAGGGCTCCAAATGTACATACAGTACTGTCCTATGTATCTGTTTAAACTTGCATGAATACAGCTGCCGTTTAGGAGGAGAGCCTGTGGATAAAGAAGGGGCTGCGTGTGTTTAAACAGTGAGTGTGGAAGTCTTCACAAATTACAAAACACATGTTAAGGCAGTAATATTATTGCTATCTGAGTAGAATCAGAGGCTGGATCTGGATAATATTTCTGGAATTTCTGTTAGTCTTGGGAAAGAATCCCATGAAGCCAGGCAGTTGCTGCGCAGCATAGGGAGTAAAAAGAAACGGAATTTCACTTATGGAGAATCACTGAATACCATTAACTTGGACTCATATTAATAAGGTAGAAACAGTGTAGTGTGCTGCTATTACTTTATTGTTATTATTATTATTATTATCCTTTTACCTAGCTCTTCCTGAGAACAAGAGCAAATTTATGGGGCGTCAAGGTGGGGCGGGGGTGGAGGCAGCCGTGAATCAGGTTAAGGAAATGCTGAGTTTAAATTCTGGCTTAGATGCTTTCTTGGCATATGACACTGAGAAAGTCACTTTACTGACTTCAGTTTCCTTATATGCAAAAGGTTTGTCACATAAGATAAGGAATGTAAAGAGTTCTGTATACTGTAAAGTGACGCATAGAAGTAAGGTGTATTGTTCTTTTGGGACAAAAAAGAAAACTTGTCATTGCTTCTTAAAGTTCTTGTCTAAAATTTTCATTTGTTTGCCTTTTTTAGATTTAACAAATTACATATGCTTAAATACCAATGTATGTTCCTTCTCTCCCTGCAGGATTTATGAAGTGCCAAAAAGTAGACTTAGATTTGTTCTGTCTTTGCTCATTATAAAATGGTATATTTGCATTTCAAAATCCTCTTGGCTTATTTTATGTATATGGAGCTTATATTAACTTTTGGTTTTGTATTAAATATTGTTTGGAATAGTATTGATTACTCATAGATGTTTTCTATTTTGCCTCCAAATTTGGCACCATTCTCAATCTATCCCAAAACCTTTATTTGGTTACAAACTTTTCTTAATTGTGGCCTTCATATAGTACAGAAAATAAGAGAAAGCATATTCACCTCCATTCTTAGAATTTTCCATTTAGTTCTCATATCTACAATGCATTGAACCTTTTTAAAAGTCTCTGCTATGGGATTCTTCTGCAAGAAGGTGAGACATGAGAAAATTCAGTGAAATTGCTTAGCAACCAATTCCTGTCAAGTCTTTCTTCATAATATTTCATATATATACATATATATATACATATATATATACACATGTATACACACACACATATATATTCCAGTGATGACAGCTGACCTACAGATAGCCAGGTTATGGGCTTGTCAGTAGCCCATTAAGTGCATTTATGAAACAGCCCTGCCAAATTGCTATAATACTGACTGATTGAGCCTATTGAAGCCTCTCTTCGGAAGTTTAAATATAAGACATTCAAAAGAAATTAACAGTCAGAAGTGGGGGACAGAAGCTGAAAAACATGGAAAGAGAAAGCAGCAAGCCAAAGCCACGAGTAAATACAAGGCATGGAAGTGTACGGTGGAGATTAACGGTAATGGTTGGAGGAAAGGAAACCAAGGCAAACAATGGCTGAATCATTCTGGTCAATTGACAGCCATTCCTGAGACAACAACTATAAGAGCTCTTAGTGGGTGCCTAGCATTGCTGTCAGATATAACAAAACTCCTGCTGTATCCCAAATGGCATTCTAGTCTCTCTGGGGCTGTGCATTTTTCCTGTTTTCTTTACCATGTATCTTTAAAAGAAGACCCCACCATTGCTTGAGGGTACCTGGGTACACCTCCTCCCTTGCAACGGAAAAGAACAAAACATACACATCTGATGTTGACTATTCCTGTGATTACATTCACACCTTGTACACCAATTTCATTAATTACCCCTTTCATGATCAAATTAATTCTTTTAAACGTTTATTGATATATATGTTTTCATTTATGGAATACATGCTGAATCATTGAATGGTCTGAATTGAGTGTGTTTCTCTGGATTCTGGAGTAAGATGGGTGGGACACATATGTCCCTCTGGACTCTGCAGTAGGATTGGTGGATGCATATGTACCTCTGGACTCTAGGACACATATGTCCCTATGAATGCTGTTCTAGGTTTGTGGGACACATACGCCCCTACAGGATGTACCAGGATGCACCACCTCATACAATACCCTGTTAAAATGGTAATTTGCAGTACATGCCCGTTTCTTCCACTTCAGTTATACAGATCCCTACCTACCAGCAGCATGTACTGCAATGAGCCAATAACTTCCCAATAAACCCCAGAGGTGGAAATTGTAGGTGAGACTTATATGTCCCACTGATCATGAAAGAGTTTTTAACTGAGTCTCTGTCTTGGTTCTTTGTCTGATATTACAGTCCTAGAGTACTAAAGCCATAACTTGTTCTCTCCACTATGTTCAAGGGTTTGGCTCTTTGTCTTCAATCCTGATATTATGGTTGGCTTCTCATTACTTTCTGTCAAATATTTCTACTACCAGATGGCTTGCAGGACTCTACCTATTACCTGGTGCCAAGTTCTCTGAATTCTTGTTCCACCCACCCCAAAGCAGACCTCCCAGATGGTGATGTGTAGGATAATCTGCATGTATCTCACCACGAGATGCTGCAGCCTTCTTCCTGTCACCTATCTGCTGCCTTCCCAGATACCCTGCTGTATCCCACCATGATCTGGGTTTGACATATACAGATAATTGTTGTATTCCTACACTCTATGTTTGTTATACTGTCTGTTATACTGCCCATTCTAGATGAGTTCCTGTCCACCTCACACCAGGGAATTTCAACAACTGCCTAACTGGTCTCCCTAACATCTCAAATCACTCAGCCCTTCGTTACACCCTGTACGTCACCATATTAGTCTTTAAATGAGACTTTGGGGAAAAGCCTATATTGGAAAATCATTAGTGAAATACCTAAATGTGAACTTCTTAACCAGGTGTTCAAGGTCCTTTCCAGTCTGACCCCCACCTACACTCTGCCTACATGAATCCTCTGCCACAGCTACAATAGTTTTGCTAACTACTTTCTAAAACTACTTTAGATGTTCCTTCCTTTTTTCCTTTGTATCCTACTAAAATACAGTAATCCCTAAATCCTCTCTAAGCATTGGAATCCTATCCAATTATTATGTAATTCATTAATTCGATCAATAGACAGTTTTGAGTGATTACCACTTGCTAGTCACGATGTCAGTTGGTGGTATTCAGACAGTTATGTGACTGCTTGCTCTCAAAAATTTATAATCTGAGAAGCAAAGAAATAATTGACACAATAGGGAGACAGCATAAAAGGGGTGACTGTAAACTCT
>NW_004444192.1:2467526-2470071 GCF_000243295.1 Trichechus manatus latirostris
TTTTCATTTATGGAATACATGCTGAATCATTGAATGGTCTGAATTGAGTGTGTTTCTCTGGATTCTGGAGTAAGATGGGTGGGACACATATGTCCCTCTGGACTCTGCAGTAGGATTGGTGGATGCATATGTACCTCTGGACTCTAGGACACATATGTCCCTATGAATGCTGTTCTAGGTTTGTGGGACACATACGCCCCTACAGGATGTACCAGGATGCACCACCTCATACAATACCCTGTTAAAATGGTAATTTGCAGTACATGCCCGTTTCTTCCACTTCAGTTATACAGATCCCTACCTACCAGCAGCATGTACTGCAATGAGCCAATAACTTCCCAATAAACCCCAGAGGTGGAAATTGTAGGTGAGACTTATATGTCCCACTGATCATGAAAGAGTTTTTAACTGAGTCTCTGTCTTGGTTCTTTGTCTGATATTACAGTCCTAGAGTACTAAAGCCATAACTTGTTCTCTCCACTATGTTCAAGGGTTTGGCTCTTTGTCTTCAATCCTGATATTATGGTTGGCTTCTCATTACTTTCTGTCAAATATTTCTACTACCAGATGGCTTGCAGGACTCTACCTATTACCTGGTGCCAAGTTCTCTGAATTCTTGTTCCACCCACCCCAAAGCAGACCTCCCAGATGGTGATGTGTAGGATAATCTGCATGTATCTCACCACGAGATGCTGCAGCCTTCTTCCTGTCACCTATCTGCTGCCTTCCCAGATACCCTGCTGTATCCCACCATGATCTGGGTTTGACATATACAGATAATTGTTGTATTCCTACACTCTATGTTTGTTATACTGTCTGTTATACTGCCCATTCTAGATGAGTTCCTGTCCACCTCACACCAGGGAATTTCAACAACTGCCTAACTGGTCTCCCTAACATCTCAAATCACTCAGCCCTTCGTTACACCCTGTACGTCACCATATTAGTCTTTAAATGAGACTTTGGGGAAAAGCCTATATTGGAAAATCATTAGTGAAATACCTAAATGTGAACTTCTTAACCAGGTGTTCAAGGTCCTTTCCAGTCTGACCCCCACCTACACTCTGCCTACATGAATCCTCTGCCACAGCTACAATAGTTTTGCTAACTACTTTCTAAAACTACTTTAGATGTTCCTTCCTTTTTTCCTTTGTATCCTACTAAAATACAGTAATCCCTAAATCCTCTCTAAGCATTGGAATCCTATCCAATTATTATGTAATTCATTAATTCGATCAATAGACAGTTTTGAGTGATTACCACTTGCTAGTCACGATGTCAGTTGGTGGTATTCAGACAGTTATGTGACTGCTTGCTCTCAAAAATTTATAATCTGAGAAGCAAAGAAATAATTGACACAATAGGGAGACAGCATAAAAGGGGTGACTGTAAACTCTACCTACCACCAGGAGTGAAGTAAATAGGAAAAGCTTCAAGAAGGGTTGAACCTTGAACTAAATTTTTATTTAATAACAAACAAATGGTTGACAGCTTATAGAGATGGGGAAGGAACTGTAGGCAGAAGAAGTTACAAGAGAAAAGTGAAGACGTAAAAATGCATGTTGTATTTATACAGAACAGCAAATGGCAGGAAAGGAGTCATGGTAAAAGATGGGGATGGAGAGAAAGACAAAATTCAGATCATTGTGTCTGTAACTAAAGAATGACATGGTCATTGTTGAGTGTTAGAAATGTTGCTTAAGTCTCTTATGTCTATTTCTCACTGCCACAACCCTGCTTCTTCCCCTGTTGTCAACTGTATAGAAATTATAAAATTGAAACTTTTCCTTTGAATAACTATCAAGCTGCTTCCTCATCCTCACCCCTTCTTTACAACCACATAGCTTTTTTTATGATCCAACCATTTCTTGTCCTTCATCATTTTGGAAATACCTCCCTTTAAAATTTGTAACGGTCAATTCATTCAACAAATATTTATTTGTAGTGGATGCTGTGGTCTGCCATCCAGATCTCCCTTTGGAACCTAAGCATTCATTGGCTGCAGATGACTGTTCAGGAATTGAACTTTATAGAAGGAAGTTGTCTCACTCAACCTTTGCTCCCTTTCCAGGATCAGTTAGCATCCAATAATTGGTACATGTGTAGATACAAAGGCTTTTCCTCCTTGACTCCATTCAAAATAACCATGAAGGTCCATCTCAGCTCTAGAACAATCTGTAGAATCAGTAAGACTGCTTTGTAACGGTGTCACAGTTCACCATTTCCTTCTGCCCAATCACGCTTTCTTAATTGCTCACAAGGATTGATCCCGATAAACAAACTCCGCAGTAAACTTCATGCAGACAAATATCAGAGTCTATTTCCCAGAAAACCTGACTACAACATTCAGTGTTAACCATCGCTCAAAGAAGGAAAGCTATGGAAGTGAATTTTTTTTAAATTAATTTATTAATGAATTATTTTTATTGTACTTCAGGTGAAGGCTTACAGAACAAATAGCTTCTCATGAAACAGTAGTACACATATTGTTTTATGACATTGGTTAACAACCCCACAACATGTCAACCCTCTAACTTCTCAACCT
>NW_004444192.1:2471846-2477158 GCF_000243295.1 Trichechus manatus latirostris
CTTGGG
Organism: Trichechus manatus latirostris; assembly: GCF_000243295.1. Lineage (NCBI taxonomy): Eukaryota > Metazoa > Chordata > Mammalia > Sirenia > Trichechidae > Trichechus > Trichechus manatus. The sequence continues at coordinate 2,471,853 of NW_004444192.1, forward strand.
CTATTTCCTGGCAGGAGGACTATTTATTGTGGGCAGGCATTGTCTCCCACATATCTTAAACCTATATCATGGTACTATTTTCAATATATCTCTCTGTCTAATAAGACTGTTAAGTGCTGATCATCAATTATAACCCTGTGCTGAAGCCACAGATCTGTTACTTAAGAAAAAGGGTTACTGAGCAGTGGCTATCAGCACTTTTATTAAAAGAGATGATAATGATTTTTCCCCTGGCAAGCAAGAAGTCCTCTTTATCATCCAAGACTCCTTTTTAAATGGATGTGGGTTTGCAACTCCTAAGGACAAAATTAAAACATGTACATTCTCACACCGGCATGATTTATCAAAGTGACAATGTGACCATTTTTCTTACAGCTTAAAATGCCACATTGATGGTAATTACTTACTTTCATCTATTTCTTAGTACACAGTGAGATGCTTGAATTGCTGATGTAATTTTGAAGTCAATCTTTATTTATAGTCATAAGTCTCCCACAGTGTGAGGATTGGTCATTCATAAAAAGCCAAGTAGAATATCTATTCATAGACTGTACCAATGAAGAATAGATTCTCTATTTGGAAGAAGTGGAGTAAAAAATAGAAGTTGTTAATTCCATCTTAAACTTCTCATGCTACATCTTAGATTAGCATTTCATGTAAATAAAGTTCATCCCTCTTTTTATCAGCCTAGAAGAATAGGTCTCTTGACAGTAGCTCTATCTGGGTATCATTTATCCATTCATTCAACATATTTTTATCTTGTATGTTCTATGAGCCAGAAATATGGGAGCTGCTGGAAATAGCACATAAAGATAAAAGAACCCTAGGAATAGATTCAATTTGAGCATGGACCTTGACTGTTTTTTCATTGTTCTAACCCAATGATAGAAAAATAGGCACTCAATGATTATATATTGAGTGAATAAGCAAGACATAACCTCTGACTTTAACAAATTTATGATCTAATAGGAAAGTTATGACCTAAACGAAAGAATTCTTATATTTCTCAAGAGTTTTAAAGATATACAAATAAGCATGGCTTTTTATAGCATGAGCACCACAGCAGAACACAGTTTTGAGTCAGATAAGCATGTGTGTGTTAACTAGAAAACATGTTGTCATGTAATAGACACTCCATTCATTCATTCAACAAATATTTATTGAATACCTTCTATAAGTCAGATAATGTCCAAGGTGCTGGAAATGCAGCAAGAAACAAAATAAACTCATTCCCTTCCTCATGGAATCTACATTATGGTACTACATCAGGTAAAAATGTTTTGAGGACCAATTAATCTAGGTGCAGGGACAGAAAGTGTTAGAGGTGAAAGGAATGCTGTCTAGAAAGCATGGTTAGGGAAGGTCTCCATGAAAATGTGACATTTGAGCAGAGACCTGGATAAAATGAAAGACTGGGTCATGTGGCCATATGGGGAAAGATCATTCTCGGATTGCGTGGAGAAAGTGCAAAGCCTCTGAGGCCAAATAGAGGATCTATTCTTCATTGGTACAGTCTATGAATAGATATTCTACTTGGCTTTTTATGAATGACCAATCCTCACACTGTGGGAACATGATGGGAACATAAGAAAAACTACGAGTGTCCAGCAAGGCTGGAATGGAGTGGGTAAAGCCAAGCATAGTAGGAGAAGTCAGAGAGACAGTAGGCAACCAAATATGGAGAGCTTTATAGGTGACATAAGAGCTCTGTGTTTACTCTTAGAGGAACGGGAAGACATTGGAGGGTTTTGAAGAGAGGAATGACATGACCTGACATGTTTTTAAAAATCCTCAGCACTCTGTGAAGTAAGTACTGTAGAGGCCCAGAGTAGAAGCAGGGAAAGGTGCTTGGAGATATAAATGTACTTTGTCAACAGCACATGGATAACATTTAAACCAGTATATTTAGAGGAAGCTTGACTGAAGTGGAATAGTAACTTTAAAATGGAGTCCAGGTTTTGGCCCCAGCCTGCTCATCTCCCTGTTGGCCACTCCACCTTGGGAAAGGTCAACTGCTCCTGCCCTGTTGTTGCTCCCTCCCCACCCAGGCTCCGACCTCCTCATTCTCTGACCTGTTCCTCCTACAGACTCGTTTCAGAGACTGAATTTTCATCACTGAAGATATAAAGGGATTTATGACAGACACGTTTATCCTGTATATTGGTGGGAACCAATGTATCAGTTGAATCTGAAGGAATTAAGACATAGGTAAACAAAAATGATGGATTTCCTTTTGGCTCAAAAGCTATAGTAAAATGCTTTATCAGTTACTGAGTTGTTCTAAGGTATGAAGAAGCCTGCTTTTCCAGGTGTCACAGAAAGTGACACACTATTCCAGTCTCATCTTAGATGAGTAAATTTACCTTGGGGTTCTTGCATTCTCTCCAATTCATCACAAGGTGGGGACAGAGCCAGGCCTTCTCCTTGGGGACACCCTCTAGCAAACCACTTGAGTATTTACCTTTCTGACTTGCCTCTGCCTTTCTCTAGACAGGAAATGGATAATTATTCTGGAACAAGAGTACAGAATACTGTCTCAGAAAATTTTCTTTCAAATCTATTGGTGATGGAAGGACTACTACTTGAATTGACTGTTTTCTCTCTTTCTTTGCAGTTTTGCTATAACAACCCTATTTTGAGACACTGGAATCCACATATCTAGGAAGAAGAATGATGGGGTAAGAAAGGGATTTGGACAAGAGAAAGAAACAAATCAATTATTTCAAAAGATTTTGCAGACACTGTATTATTTCCATTTTACAGACTAGAACACTGAGTGCTAGACAGGCTAAACAACTTACTCATATATTCATAGTTTATTGGTAGCAAATTTGGTGGAGCTTTTGTGGTGTAGGGGTTAAGAGCTTGGCTGCAGATTTGGTACTCAAATCTACGTCTAAGTTCCCCAAATCCATGCTCTTAACTACCGTTATTACACACACTTTTATAGATGAGAAAGCCAAACTTAGAGGGATTAAGTGATTTATTCAAGATCACACCACTAACATACTGCAAAGCCAATACTAGAACCCAGATTTTCTGCATCTCACTGCAGTGATATTTGCACACTGCCCATCCACTTTCTCATGCCTTAGATTTTCCAAAGAAGATAGTAGTCTTAGAATTGTGTCATGGAATCCTTGGAGTTAACATTTCCAATTAGAGAAAGATTTCATTATTTAACATTACCATGAAGAGGAAATTATATTTCCACAGTAATCATCCATATTTATTTATAATTTTGTCTTGCCAGTGTCAAAATGGATTCAAGGTCTACACATATTAATCATATAATAACAATAGTGACTATGTAATCTCAAACAATGCCACTTGTAAATCTGAAGGTTATTGATTATTTCTATGACTATGACCATAGAAAAACAGCATTTTTCAATGTAGAAAATGGCCTAACCATTACTCTGGTAGCATGAAAGAGCTAGCATATCTCCCAAAGTGTCTAACAGGTTTCTGAGAATGTTTCTTTCTGCAGAAATTTTCTTGTTCTTGTTTACTCTCCTTAGGTTAATTATTCTCATACAGAGAATCTACAATACATCTTTGCCAGCAGCTCCAGGGGCCAGATGGGTCTCGGTAGACACAAACATTTACATTTGACTCACGGTAACGAGGTGGTGTGAAAGTCTAACTCTATTGAAAGATAATCTTTTATACTTGCAGTTCATAAGCACCTGCTGCTTATTTCCTTTCCCCATTCAAAATTCACTTTTTTTTTTTTTAACAACACAGAAATCTCCACAGCAACAACTGCAATATCAAAACAGCATTATAAATTTGGGAATTTTCAAGGTTAAATCTCAGATTTCCTTGGACCCCTTAGTGCCATGGGAGAAGGAAAGATTGTCCAAGGACTTTGTATGGTCATTACATAAGCATAGTGACAGCAGAAAACTACCACATGTTGAATTGTTCATATGAGTAAGAAATAAATGAGTATTCAAAGAATGTTTTAACTCCAACAAATGATTTTTCATGTAAAAAAAAAATCTGACAGCAGTAAAGCATGGAGTCCCACATACAAGATGGAACAACTTGTATTCTGGCCATGATCTCATTTCTAATGTTCACATCTCACTCTTGCAATCTTATAATGACCTCATTGAGGGTATTTTTGCTTTAATGAAATAAAAATCTCTAACACTATATAACTGATTTCAAGAATATCAGCCGATAAGTTAGCATTTTGTACCTAGGGCAACTGGTGATAGAAAAATGCTCTTCCCAAAGGGGGACCTTTAATTCCAGTGATAAAAATGTCAGCATAGCCTGAAAAATAAAAACCAACTTAAAAAACTTAATAATCTATGGAAACCATTTTTAAATTATTTTTTTGTGGGAGTAAGTAAGTAAAGAATGCTCAGAAGCTAGACACAGAGAAAAAGAACACATCTGGGAAATAAAAAAGGCCTGAAGCCAGCTGTTCCCCAGAAAGCATCTGCTTAACCATGATAATTATCAGCTTCTATTTTGATGGCAGTACAGACCATGGGAAACAGGTAACAAAACTGAGGACTACCCAAAGAAAAGGGTCTAATAGGAGATCTCTACTTAAAATGGAGACCCTAAATGGTGACTGAGAATGAAATCTATCAAAGTGGGGGGTCCAAAAGTAAGCTTGCCTCTTTAAGGTTCCCGGGTAAGTTGTAAGCACAATTTTGCCCTCATAATGAGTGTTTTTAGCCTGAATTAAACTCCCTGTGTGGTCAACAAACATCTCAAGCAGAGAATTTTAAGTGGTTCCAAGTTGGCAACGCTATCAGGTAACCGATGGAGGCCAACAAAAACGCTGTCTAGAAGAATGCATTCATACCCAGGCTTCAAAAGATGATCGCAATAAAGCTCTAAGGAACAGGTGCTCATAGTGAAAAATCATGAAATATGTAAATAAATAAGGTAAAACCAGTGAGAGTTGGCCAAAACAAGATACCAGCAAAGATTACATTTATTGCAATTTATCAAAAAGAGAATATAAAATCAGAAATTTCCATATGTTTTAATAAATAAGGTATTTATCAAAATTACAAATAAGGCAAAAGAGACTATATAAATTAAATAATCAAATGGAATTAACTGAAATACAATTTTTAGATATTAAAGATGAAATAACTGAAATTTAAAACTCAGCTGACAGATTAAAAGGAAGAGTACATACAGCTAAAGAAAACTTTAGGTGACTTCCAGGCAACACGGTGCTATAGACAGAAGCACCATGCTGTCCCTCCACAGCAAAGATACAAAAACTAAGTTAGGGAGTTCCGGAAAAATGGTGCTCTAGGTAGAAGCACCAC
>NW_004444192.1:2488843-2489897 GCF_000243295.1 Trichechus manatus latirostris
ATTCGTTAGCTGCTGGTGTTGCTTTTTCTGCTTCTTTAGATTTCTTCCGTACCTCTCACCACATCCTCCACCTTTCTCTCAAATACCTGGCTCCATATGCCAACTTTGCCTCTTCCTGAAAGGCTGCAAAACACTGCTTGACTGTGAAACTGTTTCCTGGCGCATGCCACCATGTTGCTGAGATCCCTGGGTCTTTTGTTTGTTTGATTGTTTTGATTTGTTCTCTTTTGATTTGTTTGTTTTCTTTTTCTTTTCTTGGCTTGGGAGCCCCTTCTAGCAGGGAAGTAATGCGCGACTTGGGAGCTACTCCCTTACTCCGCACACACGCTCAGTGGAATCCTTGGGGCATTTCTTTTTTCTTCTTTTTTTTGTTTTTTCTTTTCTTTTGGTTTTGTTTTGTTTTCTTTTCTCTCTTTTTCCCTTTTTGTCTTTCTTCATTTCTCAATTTCTCTTCTCTCTATACTTACCTTCTCTTCCTGTCTCCTGAATACCTGGCACTGTGTGACACCTCTACCCGTTCTAGTCAGGCTGTATGTACTTCATGGTCTGGGAGCAACTTCCCCAATCCTTGCAGCTGCTTTTCTTTCTTTCTTTTTTTCCCTAATTTTTATTTATTCATTTTTTTCTTTTACCCTTTTTCATTTTTTTCTTTTTGTTTTTCTCCATTTCTCAGTCTCTCTTCTCTCCACACCAAGAGCAAGCTCCCTTAGGACTCTTTTTTGTTCAATTGTTTGTTTATTTCTATGTTTTTGGCTTCTGTTCCTCTCGCCTCCCTCTCCTCTTTCCCATATCTGTCTTAGCTCCACATATCAAAACTTCCCCCCTCCTTCCTGCCTACCTGCACCGTGCACTGAACATCACGCCCTCAAGCAGCACATACCAGCCTACGGGAACCTACCCTGCACTGATTCCTGCCCCACCCTGTTGGCCCTAGTACATGCCACGAACAACTCATCTCAGCAACTGCCCTTCAGCTGGACCTAACCTGCTGTACCATACCTGAGCAACTGACGCTGCCCATTGGAAAGGATGTAAAAAATATTTTGCCTACAGA
>NW_004444192.1:2491793-2506646 GCF_000243295.1 Trichechus manatus latirostris
CCCCAACAGAGCTGGAGAAAAATGTAGGACAAAATTCTATCTCACAAAAAAAGACCAGACTTACTGGCCTAACAGAGACTGGAGAAACCTCAAGAGTATGGCCCCCAGACACCCTTTTAGCTCAGTAATGAAGTCACTCCCAAGGTTCACCATTCCGCCAAAGATCAGACGGCCCCATAAAACAAAAGGAGACTAATTGGACACAACAGTCCAGAGACAAGAAGTAGAAGGCAGGAGAGGACAGAAAAGCTGGTGATAGGGAACCCAAGGTTGAAAAGGAACAGTGTTGGCATGTCGTGGGGTTGTTAACCATTGTCATAAAACAATATGTGTACTAACCATTTAATGAGAAACTATTTATTCTGTAAACCTTCATCTAAAGTACAATTTAAAAAAAAAGAAAACTTTAGTGAACTAAAAGATAGATGGAAAGAAGTTATCCTGAAAGCAGCCCAAAGATGCAAAGAACTAGAAAGTATGAAAGAGGTTAGGATGGAGTGAGAAGTTCTAACATATGTCTAATCAGAGATCCAAAAAGATATGGTAGAAAGAATCAGAATAAGGCAATAATCAAAGGAATTTAAAGAAATAATTTTCCTGAATTGTGGAAAGACATAAAACCTCAGATTCCAGAAACCCACTAATTGCCTTACAGAGGAAATATATATATATATATTTGTCTATATCTATATAGTTAGTTAGCCACAAGACTTTTTTAACGAAACTGTAGATCACCAAAAACAGACTGTGATTTTTAAAGAAGTCACAGATGAAATAATGATTATAAACTAACATCTACAATAAAATACAGAAACAGTGGAAGATTCTTTAGTGTGCATAGAAAAATAGATATTGGTATAGAAATCTATACATCAAAGCTATCTTTCAAGAATAAAAATTAAATTTTGTTTGTTTTCAAATAAAGAAAAATGAGAACTTACCACCAACTCTCACTAATGGAAAATCTAAATGTTCTGCTTCATTCAAAAATAAAATTATCCTACAAGTTCTGAGATGTAAAAAAGGGAATGGTGGGTAGTGATGAAAAATTGTTTTTAAAATAATAAAAATAACATATGACATTAAAAATACAGAGTAGTGAAAAACACTGAACACAAATAGTATATAATTTAGTTGGGAAGTTCAATCAGAGTTAAAGCATTCTAAGGCCCCAGTATATTTCAAGTAGTGGGTAAAGATATGGATCTACTGCAGACATTGTTTAGTTAAATAAACATATGAAACTATCTAGGATAATCATTTAAAAATAAATAGATGGAGTATAATTTCAAAAATAGAAAAGTATAATAATAGTCAATTAAAAAAATAAACCAGTAAAACAATTGATCCAAATGAAGGAAAGAAATGAGATTAAGAAAAAAAGAAACAAGACACTCAAAAGTAAGATGAAAAAAATAAATACAAGCATATTAGTAACTACAAAAAGATTAAAATTTCCATTAAAAAGCAAAGATGTCACACTAAGTTTTTTAAAAATGCTGTTATAAGTCATTTACAAGAGACTCCTTAAACACATACAGACACAGAAAAGGATGGAAAATAGACATACCAGACAAATGTGAACCAAAAGAAAACTTGCATTATAAATATTGTACAAAATAGACTTTGAGATACAGCATTATTTTATCTAAGAAAGATAGCTGCTTAGTATTAAAGGTTCAATTCATTAGGAATTCCTTATGCATTTAATAACATAACCTCAAATGATACTATCTAAAAATTAAATACTCTGCAAGGGAGAGACAAATTCCAATGTCATAATGAAAGATGTTTACATATACCTCAGGAATTGATCAAAGTAGAAAAAAAAAAAATCAGTAAGAATCTGTAAGATTTGAACATTGTAATAAACAAGCTTGCTCTAAGGAACATGTAGAGCGTTTACATCCAACAATTAGAGACTACAAATTTTTCCAAGCACACATCAAATATTTACTAAAATGTACCAAATGCCAAAGGAGCCTCACGGTGCAGTGGTTAAGTGCTCATCTGCTAATCAAAAGGTTGGTGGTTCAAATCCACCAGCCACTCCATGGGAAAAAGATGTGGCAATCTACTTCTGTAAAGGTTACAGCCTTGGAAACCCTAAGGGCCAGTTCTACTCTGTCCAATAGGGTTGCTGTGTGTTGGAATTGACTGAAAGTCAACAGGTTTTTTTGTTTTTTTTTTTATCAAATGCCAGGCCATAAAAAAAGCCTCAATAAATTACATGATTTACATCATACAGACTATGTTCCTTAATCCAAATTCAATTAAGTTAGAAATCAATGAAATAAGAAAAGAAAAAAAAAACCTAGAAAATTTTCTTACATATGAATTTTCAAAACACTTTTATAAATTTCTGAGTCAAAGCATTTCATAACTGAAATCCAGCAGTGTATAGAAATATCACATAAACATGAATAACTTGTTTATGCTAGAAATACAAAGTTGGCTTAACATTAGAAAATCAATTAATGCATATCACCAAAAAAATCAATTACAGATTTAAAAAGTTAATGATCATCTCAACAGATTCAAGAAATGCATTATCAATGCATATTTAATATCAATTCATGATATTAGAAAATTAGGAATAAAAAGAAACTTCTTTAGCACAAGAAAATCCTCAGCAAACACCATGTTAAACATGATATTGAAAGCATTTCCTTTAAAATGCAGAACCAGCTGAGAATGCATACCATAACCACATACGTTCAATAGTGAACTGGAGATCTTATACAGTCAATAAACCTTAAAAAATAAGTAAATAAAAGGTACAACGATCGGAAAGGAAGAAATCAGAATCTTATTTTACCAGAGAATAAGAGTGTCAACAAAGATTATCCAATGGAATCTACAGATTATCATTACAATTATTATAAGAGTGAAGCAAATTTGCTGGTTACAGAATCTATGTACAAAAATAAATTATATTCTTACACATCAGCAAAAGTTATTTTTATTCTGACTATTTTTCCTGGGGTATAAAAAAATCACCGATATATACATATATATGTTTATATTTACATGTATTGTGTACATACATGTGTGTATACTTATGCACATATATACAATTTACAAAAGCAACAAAAAATAGATAGTGTCAAGGAATAAATCCAATATAAGATGTGCAAGCCCTTTATGGAGACAATTATAAATCTTTATTAAGAGATATTAAAGAAGACTTAAATATATAGAGGGATACATCGTGTTAATAGAGAGGTAGACTTAATATTTCAATATCATAAAGATGTCGATATTTGACTAGTTGATTTATAGGTACAATGGAATTCCAATAAAATTCTTAACAAGTTACTTTTTGTGCAATTTGAGAATATGATTTTTAAATTTATATGATACAAGATAGATTCAAGAATATCTAAGCCTCTGCAAAGAACAAGGTGAAGGAACTTGTCTACTAGATATCAAAATGTATCACAAAGCTAAGTAATCAAGACAGCATGCAAATACAAATATAAATAGACATATAGATTTAAAAAAAAAAAGAACCATGTACATATAGTAAATTGATTGATAACAGGGCTGGCACTGAGATTATTTGCAAAAGGATTTGTTTTTCAGTAAATGATTGTTAAAAATTGATTATCTGTATAGGAAGAAAATATCAAATGCACAAAAATTCAGTACAGGTACAGTAAAGATTGAACAGATAAATACTAAATTGTAAAACTTTTAAAGACAATATAGATTCACATCTTTTGACTTTAAGTGGAATAAAATTTCTCAGAACATAGAAGTACAAAATATAAAGGAAAAATTAATACCTTCAAGTAAATTAAAAATACAAACTTCTGTTCATCAAAAGAAAATATAAACAGACTAGAAAGCCCAACCCAATTGAGAAAAGATATTTGTAACACACATAATGAAAGAAAGATTAGTCACCAGCATATATAAAGTATACTTTGGATCAGTAAAAGAAAGATAAACAACCTAAGTAAATAATTGACAAAGGACATGAACAGGTATTTAATAAAAAAGGAAACATAAATGGTCCCACTAATGTATGAAAGGATTCTCATCTTTACTAATAATTTGGGAAAAGCAATCTAAAATAACAACGAGCATTCATACATCAGATTGGCAAAAATGAAAATGCCTTTTATTAACAAGTGCTGGTGAGTATTTGCAGCAATTGGAACACTTATTTTTTTTACTTCTGGGAGGAATGTAAACTAACCAACCACTTTGGCAAAGAGTTTGGTTTTACCCAGTAAAGCTGAATATGTCCTTATTAAGTGTCATAAAATCCCACTCCTACTCCTTGCTAAACATCTAGAGAATTCTTTCACATATGCACCAGTAGATATGTACATATGAAGATGCTCACAACAGCTTGCTTATAATAGTAAAAAAAAAAAAAAGAAACAGAACAACAACAACAAACAAAAACCTGGGTACAATCCAAAAATCTACAAGGTAGATTAGATAAATAATTTGTGGTATATATACATTTATACAATAGAATAGCATAAATCAATGAAAATGATTGGACTACACCTGGACACATTAACATGATGAATTTAAAATAATAATAAGAATTTTAAAAAGTACTTAACTATTTCATCTCATTTATATAAATTTCCAAAACAGGCAAAAGTAAATAATGTATCATGGAAGAATATATACCAAAAAAAAAAAAAAAACTGCAAACCCATTGCCATGGAGTGAATTCCTACTCATGATGATTCCATGGGTTATAGAATATAACAACTCTACAATCTTGTCTTGCCTGTAATTTTATGGAAGCAGATTGCCAGGTCTTTCTTCAGCAGCTCCACTGGACAGGTTCAAACTGCCAACCTTTAGGTTAGTAGTTGAGCCCAAACTGTTTGCATGATTAAGGAACCTGAGCTAAGAAATATGTTGTTGTTAGGTGCCGTTAAATCGGTTCCAACTCATAGCCACATTATGTACAACAGAACAAAACACTTCCTGGTCATTGTTACGTTTGAGCCCATTGTTGCAGTCACTGTGTCAATCTATCTCATTGAGGGTCTTCCTCTTTTTCGCTGACCTTCTACCTTACCAAGCATGATATCCATCTCCAGGGACTGGTCTCCCCTGACAACATGTCCAAAGTATGTGAAACGAAGTCTTGCCATCCTCCCTTCTAAGGAGCATTCTGGCTGTACTTCTTCCAAGACAGACTTGTTCGTTCTTCTGGTAGTCCGTGGTATATTCAATATTCTTCACCAACACGATAACCCAAAGATCTTCTTTATTCTTTGTCCAGCTTTTGCATGCATATGAGGTGTACGAAAATATCATGGCTTGGGTCAGGTGCGCCTTAGTCCTCAGTGTGACATCTTTGCTATTTAACACTTTAAAAAGAGGTCTTTTGCAGCAAATTTGCCCAATGCAGTCCATCGTTTAATTTATTGACTGCTGCTTCCTTGGCCATTAATTGTGGATCCAAGTAAAATTAAATCTTCGACAACTTCAGTCTTTTCTCTGCTTATCGTGATGTTGCTTATTGGTCCAGTTGTGAGGATTTTTGTTTTCTTTATGCTGAGGTATAATTCACACTGAAGGCTGTAGTCTTTGATCTTCATCAGTAAGCGCTTGAAGTCCTCTTCTCTTTCAGCAAGCAAGGCTGTGTCATCTGCACATCGCAGGTTGTTAATGAGTCCTCCTCCAATCCTGATGTCACGTTCTTCATATAGTCCAGCTTCTCAGATTATTTGCTCAGCGTACAGATTGAATAAGTATGGTGAAAGGATACAACACTGATGCATACCTTTCATGATTTTAAACCACACAGTATCCGCTTGTTCTGTACGAATGACTGCTTCTTTGTCTACGTACAAGTAGTAAAACTATTTTTAAAAGGAAAGAAAAAAATATATATATACATATATGTTGTTGTTGTTAGGTGTCATCAAGTTGATTCTGACTCATAGCGACTCCATGTGACGCAGTAAAACTTCCCCATAGGGTTTTCTGCGCTGTCATCTTTACAGAATCAGATCATCACGTCTTTCTTCCGTGGAGCGGCTGGGTGGGCTCAAACTGCAAATCTTTTGGTTAGCAGCAGAGCTCTTAACCATTTGCTCTACCTAGGTGCAATAAAAAGGAGCCTTGGTGGGGCAAAATATATGTATTAAATTCAAGCTAATTATTACTTCTAGAGGAAGGAAATAATGAGGGGAAAGGCTCACAGGGCTTCTGAGATACTGCTAACATTCTGTTTCCAACACTGGGTAGTAGGGACAACAGGCGATAATTTTATTAAATAGTCATTAAATGCAGTCTTGGTTATTTAGTGCTGCCATAACAGAAATACCACAAGTGGATGGCTTTAACAAAGAGAAATTGATTTTCTGACAGTCTAGTAGGCTAGAAGTTCAAATTCAGGTGTCAGCTCCAGGGGAAGCCTTTTTCTCTCTGTTGGCTCTGGGGGAAGGTCCTTGTCATCATTCTTCGCTGGTTGAGGAGCTTCTCAGTGCAGGGACCCTGGATCCAAAGGATGCACTCTATTCCTGGTGCTGCTTTCTTGGTAGTATGAGGTCCCCCTGTCTCTCTGCTTGCTTCTCTCTTTTATATCTCAAAAGAGATTGGCTGAAGACAGAATCCAATCTTATAGATTGAGTCCTGCCTCATTAACATAACTGCCACATATCCCACCTCATTAACATCATAGAGGTAGGACTTACAACACTTAGGAAAATCATGTCAGGTGACAAAATAGAGGACAATAACACAATACTGGGAATGATAGCCTAACCAAACTGATACACATATTTTGGGGGAACACAATTCAATCCATGACAAATACTATATATATATTATATATGCCCTTATAATATATGCATACTCATTTTATGTTTATGACATATTTGGCATCATAAAGTGTGCTGCACAACATAAAAACCTGGACATTTAATCAAATCAATGAAAGTGAGGAGGCACTGGGGACAATAAGTTCACCTCTTCAGAGAGTGTAATGGTCCCGTGTAAATATACTCTTCCACAAATGCTCCAAATGACAATTTTCATAGAATAATGCCTTTGTTAGTATATTCCCCAATTCTCTCTTCCTAAAACCCCCCATAAATACCTGAAGTGTTGGTGATTTTCTGCTTAATCTCCCACTATCCTTTCAATCATTCATGAACCTTTATAAGCACTGATTATGTGACAGACAGTATGCTGAGCCCTGGGAATGTACCAATGAATAACACAAAGTCCCTGCCTTCACAAAGTTCATTGTCTAGTGGGATATACAATAGCATAAATAGATCAATAAAAGAATAAAAATGATTCTATGTATCCCAAGTTAATTGGTCTATGTGTATTACTGATGAGAAATGGCATAAACATATCACAAATGCTATCAGTCCATGACCTATAGAAGCAAATTCAGTTAATAACACTGAAAGAGTGATGACAATGCAGCCTAACTGTAGTCTAAATTGTGCACCCTCATTAAACATAGAATTTTACAATTTTTAATAGCAATTGCTTTTATGCAATATATATCTCTTAAAATGCATTAAAAAAAAACCAGATGAGGTATGCATCTTCTAACTTATCATTCAGTTGTTTAAGCCCATAGGCTCAGACCACTATGAGCATGACTTCTCTTGAAGTAGAAAGAGAGAAAAGGTGGATCATATCTAACTAGCCTGTGGTTCTCGAAGATCTTCCTGCCATCTCTAAATAGCAATTCAGCTAGATTGACCTCAAGAAGACCGTAATATCCCTTCCTTGCAGCAAGGTACCCAGAATATTCCAGAAATAGCCTGATAGGCATATTTAAAAATGAGAAAAGATGGAAATGGGCTTCTTCCAGGTTATCTAGCTGGTGAATAGTCAGTGCAAAAACTAGAATATTTACCATATTGCCATCATCCTCTACCTGAAGGATTCAGGAATGGGCAAGACAGAGGAGGAGAAGGTGGAGGAAAACAGTAAGCCACAGTGAGGTGAAAAGCACTGTAGCCTAGTGGTTAAGAGCACCACCTCAGAAGTCACACTGCCTGAGTTCAGAGTCTTGACCTTGCCAATTAATTGCCTGTGATCTTTGACAAAATATTTATTCTTTCTGTGGCTTGGCATTCTCATCTGTAAAATGGGGAAAACATTACTTTATAAGGTTACTGTGAGACTGCAGTTCTAAAGTAAATAATAAAAGCTCAATAAATATTAGCTAGTACTATTGTTCTTCTTTCTGAAATAAAGGAGAATAATAATTGTAATTTTTTAAAAAAAGTTCCATGTTCACATCCTACCAATAGTTGAAAGGTTAAAATCCTGTCAACCAGCTATTTTAATCACGATATCAATTTATTTGCTTTTTCCAGGGAACAGATGGGGTTTTCAAGATCATTGGAGGTGAATAAATAAACTCATTATTTTGGCATGAGGCAACTAAACCTTGGACACAGAAGGGATTTTGTGTTCTTTTTTTGTTTGTTTTAAGGATTATTACTCATATTATTCATGGAGTAAACTCTGAAATAAAACAATAAATTGCTGTCTCAACTTGAACCCAAAGCATAGGTCAGAAACAGATTTAGGATGAGCATCTTTCTAGCCTTGTGCTGTCCAATGCAATGGTCACTAGGCTATTAAATGTGGCAATTTAAACTTCAATTAATTAAAATTAAATAAAAGTAAAATTCAGCTCTTCATTCATTCACGCTGTCATGTATCAAGTGCTCGATAGTCACACATGGACAGTGAATAGAGAATACTTCCATCATCACAGAACTTAATATTGGATAGCATTATAGACTATAAATTAAAATATCTGGTACCACTTCTCAGCTAAACTTCTCTGATTAGTAAAGACCATTATGAAGTCACTTGTTGAAATCAATCTCCAATTTAGAGTCCAATGTAATAATTAAGAAACCTTATTTTACAATTATTTGTGTTCATTATTCCCAGGCAAATATTATAGGCTATCACATCTGTATTTTTCAGTTCTAATATCAGAAATTGCATAGTACCACACAATTAAAGACAGTAGGTAATTTGAAACACACAAAAGAGATTTCCCAAGGCATCATCTTAACATAATCATATATTAACCAAGCAAATGACCTTGACCAAACCTCCCTCTCCCCACCTGCCTCAAGTAAACTCTCCACAACAAAAATGAAGTTGAGCCCAAGCAATGTTTAGGAAATTTGTACGGTAAAGGCAACTAAGCTAAACTGGTAAATTGTAAAAATTATTAGTCTAGATTTTTCTGAATACTCGTTTCTGATATGTAAATTTATTACTTTAACAAACAATTCTTTGCTTGACTTCAGCTCACTGTACCTGAATCACCTGCTTTTTCAATGCCTAAATTTCATTACAAACATTATTTTGAATCATCAAGTCATCATCTCCTGACTACGCTGCTGGTCACATGAATGTCCTCAGCCCTGCACCTCCCCCTCTGTATGACTTTCTGGGTTAGCAGTTTCCCTCTCACAGCCTCCAAGCAAGTCCGACCAGCCCCCAAGGTCTATCCTCACACTGTTTAAATCTTCCAATCTCACTGTGACCTCTTCCGAGATGGAGAGGTGGTCCCATGAATTATGGTGAGCCCTAAGACCAAACCAAACCCTCGACATTGCTGTTGAGTCAACCCAAAAAAGAAAATCAAGGAAATAAAAATATCAAGAAGGGGGGAAAGGGGTTTTTCCAGGGTTTTAGATTTCCTAGAGGCTGTGGAGAGTGGTGACGGAGAAAATAGAAGAAATGTAAGAGTCAGAATTAGGAGCCAAAAAAGGAATTTCAAGGTTGTTTAACCCAACTTCCTAGATGAATAAACTGAAATGCAGAAAGGGCAAGGATGTGACAGTATGGCATAGTGATTTTGAGCACGGGCTTTTGAAGTCAGACAATCAAATTATAGTACCAGGAAATTCCACATAAATAATTTATTAAATGAGATAATGTATTTCAAGTGTTAGTACAGAGACTGACAAACCTATGTTTCTAACTCATGAGAGCAGTGATGATGATCATCATCATCATGGTGATGGTGACGATGCTGGTGATGATGAAGATGGTAACATGGTCAGCCCAAGCTTACTTACCTGCACGTTAATAGAAGAAATAAAACTTGAACTCTGTTTGTGATGCCTATTCTGATGCTGCTACCCATGCATCAGTTGCCTGTACTAATTCAGCAATAAACACAACTTGCCACCAGTTCACTTTTTTACATCAATAGACATGAATCTCATTGAAGACACCAGACTGAACTCCTCTGAGATTGTCAGAGAGTACATTGAATAAAGTCATCCAACTTCATAATTTTTCCTTGCTTTAAGTCTAGTATGCTAACTTATCAATAGCTCAATTTCAAGACAAAATTTAAAGATCATGGTTCTTTATTTTGGATAAAGCTATGGACCCCAAAAGCCACCTGGCTTGTGTCAGGGGCACACACCTTGTTTTTCTGTTAGACGCTATCATTTTTCTAGTTTACTTCCTCTTAAGTTATGTTGTATTATGTTGCACTGTGTCCATATGCTATTTCCTCTGCCCTCTCGGGGTCATTGCATCCTTGCTCACCAGATAACAGCTGCTTATGTCTCCTGCAGGCATCCATTCTTGGTACGGGACCAAACTAGTGCTACAGCAACCCAAATTCGAGGTAGGAAACTAGCTATTTTCCAGGGCCTCATTGTTCAGAATGGCCTTAAGCGCCTGGTCTTTCCACTTTGGAGATTGCAGTTTAAATTTAAAAAAAAAAAAAAAGAATTTGTATTGAACATCCCAAAGTATCACTGTGACAAGAGCAAATCCATTTTCATCGAGCTGATTCCAACTCTCAGCAACCCTACAGGACAAAGTAGAGCTGCCACATAGGGTTTCCAAGGCTGTAATCTTTGTGGAGGCAGACTGCCACATCTTTCTCCCACGGAGCAGCTAGTGGGTTCAGACCACCAATCTTTGGGTTAACAGCCAAATGCTTCACCACTGCATAACAGGATTCCTGAAAAGAGCAAAGATACCCTTAAAAAGGTCTCTGTTTTATCACTTGTGCATTCATTCCAGATTTAAGGTCATCAGCCTAATATATCCATTAAAGTGGAACTTATGCCTCCATTTAAGTATGAGGAAATTTACAACTTTCTTGAATTACGAGATATTCTCTTACCAAAAGCTTCTTCTTATACAAATTTATCCTTTTCCCTGTTTTCCATTCTCGTTCAGGAATGTGGATTTACAATGTCACATGCAATATTGGAAAAGTACTCTACAAACTGTTCATATGCCATATGCTTATGAATAGTAATCAGCAGCCCCCTCTTCCACCTCAAAAACATCTGTCTCTGTTTATTGCCAGCCTATTTAGAGCCATAACATTGATGATACCTGGATTTTTATCATCTTTTGCTATTTAATATGTTTATTGAAAATCTACTGTTTAAAATTTATAGATAAAGCTCTGAGCATTTCTGGATAAACAGCCCAGAAGGAAAGTCAAGGAGCCAATGCTAATTTTAGAGGACTTCGCTGGTCAGTCTAGTAAATGTGAAATTGCTAGATTTTCACACTGGCCCTCCATGGCAACTAGATTTGCAAAAGCTCCCAGCTTGCAAGAAGAGCTACTCATCTGTATCTTATCTTAAACACACTTTCTATTTGAGAGAGAGTATGTAAAGAAAAAGCAGAAGTTTTGTTTTGTTTTTGCCCGTTTATCTTTCTATCCTTGATGTCCAAGGAGGAATGTCCAGTTTACCGAGAATTCGTGGCATTTGTCTTCTTATCATGATTCTTTTAACGAAAAGATTTTACTTGGAACAATGGAGGGAAATCTTCAGTCTGGTATGCTAAAACAAATAGTTTCGTGCTTCTCAGATTATAAAGACCTCACAAACTTATGGTGTGCTCATAGACCCTGTGCGGGAAAAGGTAAAATCTCTGAATAATTCCACACATTTTATTTCACAAATTGAAAAGGGGATGGAAATTGTCATTTGCCAAAAACAAGTTTTGCTTCAAGAAAGACAGCGATGCATTGGCTCATACTTATACTTAGCACATCTGTGGGCGAGAAAGAGGCACAGTTTTTCTGTTCATACCAATAAAAATGCTTCAGCAACAAGCTATCTTCCCCAACATAATGTCTATACATCTGATGTTGTTACTCACGCACCATTATTCAAAATGATCTGTATTTAGCCATGTATCTGTTACCTATAGCATGTGTTTGTTAATCATTTGAGGAATTATTAACCAATATAACCTTCTGGAGAAAAAATTGAACTTGTCAACAATCTTATTCTACTTGGATCAACAATCAACTCTGCGGAAGCAGCAGTCAAAAAATTAGATGACATATTGCATTAGGCAAATCTGCTGCAAAAGACCTCTTTAAAGTTTTAAAAAGCAAAGATGTCACTTTGATGACGAAGGTGCACCTAACCCTAGCCATGGTCTTTTCAATCACCTCATATGCATGTTAAAGCTGGATACTGAAAAAGAAAGACGAAAGAAGAATTGAAGCATTCAAATGAAGAATATCAAATATACTATGGACTGCCAGAAGAACAAACAAATAAGTCTTGCAAGACATACAATCAGAATACACCTTAGAATCGAGGATGGTGAGACTTCAGCTTGTTTACTTTGGGCATGTCATCATGAAAGACCAATCACTAGAAAAGGACTTCATGTCTAGCAATGTAGAAGGTCAGCAAAAACAATGGAAACCCTCAATGAGGTGGGTTAACACAACAGCAACAACAATAGACTCAAACATACCAAAGATCATGAAGATGACCCAGGACCGAGCAATGTTTCATTCTTTTATACATAAGGTCACCATGAGTAGGAGCCATCTCAATGGTAACTAACCACCACAACAACAACATAACCTCCTTTTCTGCTACTTGGCACTTCCATGAAAACTGAAAGTCAGTTATGATTTGGATTAGTTTCCTGAAAGAGCCCTGAAAGCCTTTAAGGAAATAGCACTATGAAATAGGGAGGAAAAATCATTTGTGAGGCTTTTCACTTATTACGTTATTCTTAATAAAGATTTTGTCATAATTTTATTGATAGTGGTAAAGTATAGTATGTTTTTTCACCATACATTATGAATAAACTGTTATCCTATATAACCAAAAAAACCCACGGCTGTCGAGTTGATTCCAACTCATAGCGACCCCATAGGGTTTCCAGGGCTGTAAATCTGCATGGAAGCACACTGCCACATCTTTCTCCTGCAGAGCCACTGGAGGGTTCAAACCACCAATCTTTTGGTTAGCAGCCAAGTACTTTAACCAGTGCACCACCAGAGCTATACAGTATATTTCATTGTACATTAATTTCATATACAGATCTATGCAAACACACACACAAATCACATAGTGAAAGATGCAAAATAGTTGTAAGTGAGCACTGTGACGGCACATGTCTATCCAGTTGCCAGCATCTTCAGCTTCAATATCAATCCCACCTACATCATCCTGAAGTTTTTACCCTTTTCACATCACATGATTTGCAATGTCCATGTGAGAATGGAAGATTTAATCATGCACTTTTCAGATTTTTTATTAGAAAATATCATTGAAATAATCTTTCCTTACTTAAACCAAACCAAAAATCAAACCCGTTGCCACCGAGTCAATTCTGACTCATAGCAACCCTATGGGACAGAGTAGAACTGCCCTGTAGGGTTTTCAAGGAGCACCTGGTAGATTTGAACTGCTGACCTTTTGGTTAGGAGCCAAACTCTTAACTATTACACCACCAGGGTTTCCTTCCTTACTTGGAGCTATTGAATTCAATATTTATATTGGCTGCTAGGTTGAAAAGTTTATCAAATGAAGGTCTTTTTTATAAAACAACTAGAAAAAATAAAGACTGTGCTTACAACTCAGTCATTTGCTCTTACAAAGC
Organism: Trichechus manatus latirostris; assembly: GCF_000243295.1. Lineage (NCBI taxonomy): Eukaryota > Metazoa > Chordata > Mammalia > Sirenia > Trichechidae > Trichechus > Trichechus manatus. The sequence continues at coordinate 2,505,678 of NW_004444192.1, forward strand.
TTTTAGTTTAATCCATGACAAAAAAATTTACAGTATGTTAAATTCTGTGTTCATGAAGTAAGTCAACCACTTTGATTTCTACATTGTTTTCCAAAATATCAGGGAACTATTCAATTGTTTTATTATTCATGTTAAAAAGAGGAACATCAGAGTAAATAGAAATTTAACCCAACATACTAACTGTCCGTGAATCAATGCCTTTAATCTTAATAAAGACCATACTAAGAGCTACGGAAAACTATGACTGCTAACCAAGAGGTTGGTGGTTCGAATCCATCAGCCGCTCCCTGGGAACCCTATGGAGCAGTAGTGAGTCGGCAATGAGTTTAACATATGGTTTATATAGAAAAGATCATATAACATAATGGCTTTTCAATTTCTGTCCATTGAACACTACGGATTCGATAGAAGTGTTTTGAGGGTTGTCTTTCCCATGTGAAGTGGTGAGTGGTATCCTCCAACCAGATTCCATCTTAATTACTCAGTTTTAATCTGTTCTGCATATTAATCTTCAGTTTATCATTTAAAGAAAGAGTTTTTCAGATAATCTCACTTTGGACCTATATCCCGCATCAGCTTAGACTGGTCAGAGGTTAAGGGAAGAGGCAGGAAGCCAAAGATTTTGTTTTTGCTCTTCAGCTTATGTGTATTAAAATATATACTGTAGAGGTCGTCTCAGGAAAGTACTGTCTTAAAAAAAAAAAAAAAATTGCCATTGATGAACTCTGACTCATAGTGACCCTATAGGACACAGTAGGGCTACCCCATAGGGTTTCCAAGGCTACACTTTTTTTTTTTTTTAAATATTTTATTGTACTTCAGGTGAAGGTTTACAGAACAACAGTACACATGTTGTTTTATGACATTGGTTAACAACCACACAACATATTAACCTTCTAAATTCTCAACCTTTTTTTTTTTTTTGGTGAAAATACACATAGCCAAATATACACCGTTCCAAAAATTTCT
>NW_004444192.1:2514393-2521436 GCF_000243295.1 Trichechus manatus latirostris
TTCTCTGTCAGTTTTCTCACTCCATTTGGTGCTTGGCTGAGTTCTTTATCTCTTCATTTGATGTTTTAAGGTTTCAGGATTGTTGTATTCTCTGTTTGGCTAAGTTTTTCGGATCTTTGCTGTGGAGGGACGGCGTGGTGCTTCTGCCTAGAGCCCCATTTTGCCAGAACTCCCAAGGCTGCACTCTTTATGGAAGCAGACTGCCACATCTTTCTCCCTCGGAGCTGCTGGTGAGTTTGAACTGCTGAGCTTTCAGTTAACAGTTGAGCGCTTAACCACTGTGCCACCTGGGATCCTTGTGCCATACTTTAGAGAAGACTTGATTGGCAAGTTTGCTGAACATTTTCACCACCTTCTTGAAAACACCACTGTGTGTAAAACAGCATTGATCTATTAAGTGTTGATTTATGTGTCAGACAGAGTGGCGGTGTCAGACAGAATGGCAGCATTTTTCCATTGATAATAAACTTACAACATAGATGTTGTTATCCCGGGGTTCAGAGTGTGACCCTAATACTCCCCAGCATGTTTTTTCCTTTTCAAAATGGGCACCTGAGGGCTTGACACAACTAACACCATGATGACCCTATGTTTCTTTTTTCTTTGCCTTCTCTTTTCGCATACTTTTGTTAATGGCTTTGTTTTGTGCATACCTTTGTTAATGACTGTTTTATGACTTAGGATCCCCCACAGGAAGATTAGAGCCCACATGTCAAAGACCTGTATCTTTAGCCTGATAAGGAAATGTCGGTTCCTCATCTCTTTAGTATGATAAACAGACCCTTGTAATTATCATAGAATGAATACCAACAATTTTAACCTTTGTAAAAACCATATATAAGCTCTAATGTAAAAATGCCTTTTGGGACTCCCTAAAGACAGCCTGCATTGCTGTTGGGTCCCCGGTGGTGTACACTTCCTAAATGAAAACTTTCTCACTCTTTCTGACTTGGAGTATGTTTCATTGGCTCAACTGTTCCAGGGCAAGGACCCTATTCGGGTGATAAGAGAAGTTGAGTAACTTCCCCAAATGCTTAGAGCCAGAGTCAAGCCTGTATCTAAACCCTAAACTCATTTTCTTGCCATTCACTACAAAACATTGTATAAAGCAAGCATTTTCAATAGAGGCAATATTACCCCCCAAGGGGGCAAAAATTTGTTCTTAGGGGCAAAAAAAAAAGAAACCAAAAAACTTAAATGTTATAGTGGTTTGTGCCCCTGCAAAGGTCCATAGTAAATAAACAAATGTACAGTGTATCTATGGTATCAAACTTCATAGGTAGGGGTGGTAAGTAGAAAATAAAAGTCAAAAAAGGCTCTATGGTGGGTGGGGGGGGGCAATTATGAATAAAAGATTAAGAAACACTTGCAGAAGGACATTAATCTTAATATTTTCCTTTTAATACATGTGGATTTTTTTTAATATCATTCTTTCCTTTCATAAATATTTGTTGAACTGCTGAGGCTGTCGAGGATACAATGATGACCTAGAGGATGTGAGTGCCATGATGGTAAAGACCTTTTTAATGATTGTTAAAGTTAAATGGTTCCTAAAGCTGAAAGTCTCATTTAAACTAATAGGCATCAAACTATGTTCTAGCCAATACATGAAATCGAAAGGGGTCAGCAGACACAAGAATTGGCAAACCTGAAAATATTATTATGCTATCATTTTATCCTTCTATGGCTCCTGTTGAAATTTGGTTTATTTAATTATATTATCCCTCTAATATTTTCATTTCATGTTTAATTCCATTAATTGTGATAATTTTTCTTATAATTTTTATCTTTTTTGTAGTAATTGTATTGCCTTTTGTTATTTTATTTGCTTTTGTTTCTTATGAGAGGAATAGATGAAACTAACAGATTATTATCTTTGTTCTTATGCAAAGACCAAGGTCACTGTTTAAATTTAGAAAAAAAATAGTATTATGTGCATATCACCTGCCTAAAGTACCTTTGATTTAGGATTTCTGCTGGCTTGGTCTTTTGAGGCACAAATCCACATAAACATATTTGGAAATAACTTACCTCTTTGTATTCCAAATAAGGTAAATGGAAGATATAAAGAGATTTTCCTATTGAACCACAATTCCTGCCTTGGCGAATAGCCCCTTTCTTTTGCTTTTCCAGCATCTCAGTATTGCCCACAAGGGCTTGACTCTAGGCTGTGGACAAAACCCTACTACTGTTCGCCTTTTAATCTCCAGAAGAGTAATTCCAGCTTTGAGCCCATACTGGGCAGAAAGAAGGCTAGAAGCATTGTAGGCAATATGTACAAATGGGAGTTGAAGAGGTATCGCATTTGATAGGAAATATTAGACGTGTGCTATTGTTGTTGTTATTTCCTATGGTATAATAACTTGTGTTAACTGAATGAAGCTATTACTTGGTCCCACACCATTTTCATGATCAATGGTACGTTTAAGTCCATTATTGTGGCTTTTGTGTCAAGCCATCTCTCTAAGGTTTTCCTTTGTTTCTGCTGACCCTCTACTTTACCAAATAAGGTTTGTAAGACCTTTTTAATGATTGTTAAAGTTAAATGGTTCCTAAAGCTGAAAGTCTCATCTAAACTAATAGGCATCAAATTATGTTCTAGCCAATACATGAAATTGAAAGGGGTCAGTAGACACAAGAATTGGCAAACCTGAAAATATTATTACGCTATCGTTTTATCCTTCTATGAGAAATACATATCCTTTTTAAATTACCTTCATAACACAGAACATGTAGTGTTTGGTCATCTCTTATAAAGATAATGGCCTCATTAGGCAAGGCTTTTCCCTCTATTTATTCCTATGAAGATCCTCCACTTACTCAGAAGATAATTCCCAGATACTTAAAAAAATCCAGTAGTACCACAGACCAAAGTTCTTTTGCAGAGTAACAGGAAGTTCGCTCTTGCAATAACTTATTTGAATTATTGGAATGGTACTATCTTCTCACACCTCATACCATTTGATCTATTCATAATATCTAATTAAGTCACTTCTTTCAATAAAAAATTCCTGAATGCCTACTGAATAGCCATTAGAACAGAATCCTATACCACGGGAGACAGGAAATCATTTCTTTCAAAGAAGATTTTACTTTAACAATCAATTGTTCATGAACTTTTCAAAACCTCTCAATGGCAATTCTCAGGAAACACAGAAGTGGCCCTTAATCAGGCAACTGAAATCTGTTTTCTGAAGCTTATTTCCAAAATAATGTTCCTTTTAACTTAAGGACATGATTTTAGGATTATACCATTTACAGAGCAGGTCTTTCTGTCTTTCTTCTCGGATAGGGAACCAGAGTGTTTAGCTTGACTGAGCTCATCTCAGGTATGGGTTTTAGAATGGGAGCTCCTCTGCTTTTGTCAAATGCCAGAATTCATATCAGTCAGCTCTGGTCTATCTAATATTTCAAAACTCAACCAAAAAAAAAAAAAAAAAGCCACTAGCCTAATTCTCAGCTTTTACAGAGAGAAATCCCACAAAAGAATCCTCTAGTAGACTGAAGACGGATAATTCCTGTTACTCTTCTCTAAAAGCTTGATTCTTCGTTAAAAAAAAAAAAAATCTAAATACGGAGAAGTCTAGCTCACCAGTAAGCTGAAGACAGGATTCATAAGGTACTCAAATCGCTCTTTCAGAAAGAGTCCCAAAGAGGATGTTTCTACTCTATACAGTCTGGGTGCCTCACAATTACCTCTGATGACCTGAGTGTCTGGTATGATAATGGCCTTGTTACAGCTTTAGCCACTGACAATGTGGTTATAGGAGGAATTCTTTCCCCACAGACCAATTTTCTAGGGCTTGCTGTGTGAAACCAAGAGAAAAACACCTTGTCAAATTTATGTGCAGATATAATCAAATAATGCTGAATGGAAACCCATGGGACTTGAATTGATTTATAAATACCTGGAATATTTCTGTTAAATCTGAATCTAGTTTTAGATTTATAATGAGAACCCAGACTCCATGCTCTAAAGAATTCTTTTTATTCCCTAGATTTTAAGATGCAAAACAGATTTGTGCTATTTTATTTAAATTGTCCTTAAACTGTTTTAAGTATATATTTTCAATATACTCTTTTTAAAAAGAGCAGATAGTTTAATTTTCAGGAAGAAAAAGATACATTTATTTACTTTTCATACCATAGCCTTAATAAATACACTTATCATTATAATAAAACTAAAATATTTCAATAGCATATGTAACAATGCAGATACAATTTTAGGAACTAATGAATTCATTTCACACTTCACATAGCAGTAGTTACATGATTCAAAACACTTGAAGACAGAAAAAATAAAAGTATCTTTTGTTTCGCCTCTGGGTGACATTGACTTTATTTAAGAGAAAAACAATTGAATTCTTCATCCCTATGGGTAGCTTCAATTTAGATAAATTTCAGAGAAAGTCTAAAGAAGAGAATATTTTATTACTATTATCTTGAAGATGATAAGCTTGTTCCTAAAGCTGGATGAGTGGAAAGAGCACGGTCATACATCGATGTGAAGCCCTAGTGTCTGCACACATCTCACCAGCCTGAGGAAGAAGCCAACATATGCAGAAGAATTAAGGCAAAACACCCCCTGGGAAACAGAAACGATGTCAGGACTAAGGGAACCCTGACCGATACCCTATACTCAGACATCCAGTTAAATGAGCCAATACATTTTATTAGTTAATCTGAGTTGGGTTTCTGTTACTTACAACTGAAAGAATGTTATCAGATATGAAGTTTAGGGCAAGGTCCACTTTCTCATGACTGAAATATGCGCTATTAAAGTCATTGCTTTTTGCTAAAATATTGACTTCTAAGAGCTCATATTCCAATTGCATATATAGTCATATTAAGGCACATATCTTAGTAAAATCTTAGTATGTTATCATTGACACCTATTAGCAAGAACTCGCTTGTCAGATTAGTTAGTTTTCACCTAAAGGTAGGGATTATTTTATTAATTAAATATATATTTTTCAAGTGACAACAATGTGCCAGTTACTACTCTAGTCAATGAGGATACCGTAATGAACAAAACAGGCAAAAGTCCCTGCCCTCATAGAGCTTATATTCTGGAGAGGGAAAACAGACAACGAAGTAGACACACTTGTAAAATATATAGTATATCATGCGGTGGTAAGTGTTAAGGAGTAAACTTACACAGGCATAGAGACAGAGAGTGCTAAGGATAGAATAGAGGATTCTATAATTTCAAGAGTTAAAAAAAACAAAACAAAACGAAATCCATTACAGTCCAGTCGATTCCAACTCATAGCGACCCTATAGGACCAGAATAGAACTGCCCCATAGGGTTTCCAAGGAGCAGCTGTGGATCCAAACTGCCAACCTTTTGGTTAGCAGCCATAGCTCTTAACCACTGGGAAAACTCCTTCTCAGTAACATTTGAGCAAAACTCCTCAGTAACTGAAGAAAGTTAGGAGCAAGATGGTGGCTACCTGAGGGAAGATAGACATAGGCAAAGGGAAGAGTATGTGCAAATGCCCTGGAGGTGGAAGCCTGCCTGCCTTTTCATGTCCCAGGAATAGAAAGGAATGCAACAAGGCTGGACTGGAGGGAGCAAGGGGAGGGGGTAGTAGAGATGAGATAGGAGAGAACCAGGCCAGATTGCACTCAGAAATAACAGTGAGCTAGGGGGATAAGAGCAGTAATAAATGGGTTATTAGAAGACATCTGGTTACAGGTATATTTTGAGGATAGGGCCAATAGGATGTATTGATAGATTGGATGTGGATTGTAAAAGAAATACATCTCAGTCAGAGATGGCCCACAGGTTTTTGGCCTGAATATCTGGAAACACAGAATTGCCATGAGCCGAGAAGATTATTGCAGAACAAAATTTGTGGGAGAGAGAGAGGCGATCAGAAGCTTGGTTTTGGACTTGCTAAATTTGAGTTGCCTATTACGGTCACTGAGTTGGAATTGACTCCATGGCAACGGGTTTGGTTTTTTTTTTTTTTTTTTTTAGATATCTAAGTGGGGATGTCAAGGGATTAGTTGACTATAGGAGATAGGATCCCAGAGTTAGGGGAAAAGGTCCAGGCTCCAGCTATAAATTTAGAAGTTGACAGTGTATAGCTGGTATTTAAAATCATGAAATTATCCGGAGAGTAACTGTACCAAAAAAAACAAAAAATAAAAAACCTGTTGCTGTCAAGTCTGACTCATAGTGACCCTATAGGACAGAGTAGAACTGCCCCATAGGGCTTCCAAGGAGCAGCTGGTGGATTCAGACTGCCAACCTTTTGGTTAGTAGTCAAGCTCTTAACCACTGTGCCACCAGGCCTCTAAAGATAGGTGTAGATAGAGAAAAATGATATATCCAAGGACTTAGTCCTGAGAAGAAAAGACAAAAAAAGCAGATACACTTATTTTGAGGGGAGTGGTCAAAAAAAGCTGTTTCCCACAGATAGAGCATCCCTATTTCCGATTAACCTAAAGACTTTCAGAAACGGTTAAAAGATATGGAACTCACATAAGCCTAAATGATTGTCTTTATGACTTTATTTCTCCAATCCTACAGCAAATTAATCTGGTCTATAAAGTTCAATGAGGGTTTGATTTTGTGAATGTGTCCTTTAATTGCAAGAAACAGAAATCCCAGACTCAAATTGGAATAAATGATAAGGTGACTGTTCATCTCAAATAACATAAAACCAAAGGAAAGCAGACCCAGGTGAAGGGCTCAAGGCTCACCTTTGCCTCTCTGTGATTCTCTCACTTGTCTTCTTCCTTCATTGAGTTGCTGTTGTTAGGCGCCATCGAGTCAGTTCTAACTCATAGTGACTCTATAGGACAGAGTAGAACTGCCCTATAGGGTTTCTAAGGAGCAGCTGGTAGATTTCAACTGCAGACCTTTTGGTTAGCAACCATGCTCTTAACCATTGCACCATCAGGGCTCCTTCATTGACTTAGGCTTCAGAAAACTATTAAGATGGCCACAGCTTTTCAAGCCTTAACAAAAACCAAACCAGCTGCTGTGGGAATCGATTCTGCCTCTTTGTGACCCCATGTGTGTCAGTGTTAAA
>NW_004444192.1:2522726-2537173 GCF_000243295.1 Trichechus manatus latirostris
ATTCATTGCTGTTCTTTCTCGTTGCATAGTACTCCATTGTGTGTATCCACAGAGTTTTCAATGGTTAAGTTTTTGGAAGTAGATCAACATCAACAGGCCTTTCTTCTGAGACACGTCTGGGTGGACTCAAAGCACTGACCTTTCAGTTAATGGTTGAGCGTGTTAACCGTTTGCACCACCCAGGGACTCTGGGCCTCACAGCCAGACTATATCCAGGAGCAGAAAAACAGAAGATCATCTCTTCTTGTATCTCACAGTATAAAATAACAGTCATAAGTGGTGAGGCGCTACAGAGGGTGATTTCAGTGAATTAGTCACACAGAAGTTGACCACATAATCAAGAAGGAAGTGATTCAAAAGAGAAACCCAGTGATGCCCTTGAGATCATAAAACACAGAATATATTTATAAAGTACTTTCTAATCATCTTTTTTTCTTCTCTAGTCTGCTTTAACACAACCAATCCCTCAAGGACATTACCAAAGTTCTTCAAACACTTTTTCTTAGTTTCTTCCCTATGGACTTCCATCTGCTTTCTCAAGTGTAAACCGATTACTTTCCGGGTGTACTGCATAGCTATCATGATGGGAATGTACTTCATTTCTCTCCTGGCTGTGTTTCCTGGATTCCATAAGGAAACCTGTCCTAGAAGGCCCCAACAAGGCATTCCCTCATATCTCATTGGCCCAAACTAGATCATATGCCCAAGGATAAAGGATGATCACCATTAGATTAATAATGGTTAATTTTGACTTGGAAATAGGGTCCCTCCCTAAGGAGTTGTTACCTGGGAAAATTAGGATTTTGTTGTCAAGAAAAAAGAGGGAAATGGATGCTGAATAGACAGCCAACAATGTCTGATGCAATGATGAAAAAAACTCTGTTTAAAGGAAAGAAAGGACAAATGAGCTATAAAAAGAAAACATAATGGAAAAAATTAAACAGTGATAAATTTTATTCCATAACTTCTAACCTCATAAAATATGAAATAAATACAAGGTTGATTTGGATTTTTTAAATCACTTCTAGCACTAACATTTTGACTTGAAAACTATTTCAATAAAACTCAGTGAACTATGCTATAAAATACCATAAGATATCACAATTCTATTTTTGAGAAATCTTAGTATTTAATGGTAACAATTTTAGGATATAAACTAGTTGGTGTCATATTTTAAACATTACACCGCTGATGCCAGGTAAATAGAAAACCTAGATTCAATTGATAACAATCTGATAGGTTTAAGACTTACTTTATGTAGACATATCAGAAAAGTGACCACTTAATTCTTAAAATGTAATTTCATGGAGCTACTATTGAAGTAAAAGTATGGACAAAGCCAGATTAATAGTAGATTAGATAAACGTAGGCGATGTCAGTCTCAAGGTAGCGTGCAATTTATCATTTGTCTATTTGTCTCTAAGTGTGAAAACTCTAAATTGATGCTTAGGAAAGCCATAATTCATCCTCCCAAATCACTGCTATTATCTCATCAACCATGTACTCAAGGTCCTGTAAATTCTGACCTTCACTTCACTTCATTTGCCTTTAATTGGGTCTCTGTTGCGTTAATTGCATTTGAGAAGGTGATTTAAAGATGGAGGAAAAATACCACTTGTTATACAAGTGCCAAATTGTCTTTGAATTGGAAAACTCCCCTCATAGAAAAATCAAGTTTCTAGGAAGAAATATAGAAATACATGGTACAATTTTTTCTTTCTTTCCTTGGCTAAATTATGGCTAAATGTGACCCCCATTTAACTGACAGAGCACTGGCCTAAAAATGTCACGGGGATAGATTTTCCATTGGATAAGGTTAATACCTTGTTTGTTGTTATGTGTTTTTGATTTCTAAGTGATGTTTATTTCTCTGTTTTTCCCCCAGTGTTGTTTTCTTTAATAAAAATCATTTTGTAAATAAGATCATCATTATTTTTATCAACCATCAGTTTTCTCTATTAATGAGGATATCAGGTAATACACTAGAATTCTTTCTCTCAGAGAAAGTATCTGTTACTCATTTTAACTTAGTTTTAATATTCATCTCTTCTCAATTCTTTAAAGATAAACCCAAATTAATTAATATGCTGTATCAAGTAGAAGTAATACAAATCATTTAAAGGGAGAAATGGATAAATCAACTGATAGCTTATGAACTAGTCACCTGAAGCTTTTCTTTCATATTTTAAATAGCCTTCATGAGGTCAGAGTTGGTATAATTCATAAGAATTATTACATTGTTTTTCCTTGGTAGTTTGAGATTTAGAGTTGAAGTCAGTTTCTGAAAGAAGCTGCTGTCACTGGACAAAATAATTTATGGGACAATGACGAGGAAAACACTAATTAAAATTCCCCGATGGTGCACATCTTTCCTGAACCTTTCTGATTGCAAATAGATCATATATTACTGATTGTCTGATAAGGCATGAGTCATCGTTAGAACCTACAATATTCCAGTGTGGAGAGTGTCACTTTTGTCATCCCATATTCAATGTCTTCTTTGAGATAATGATTCACTTTCTATTTATAAAAAAAAAAAAATTATCATTATTTAGAGCCCAAATACACTGACGCACATGATACAAATTTCTGAACGTAATGAAAATTTAACCAAACTAAAATTGTAAAATAATTCATGCTGCTCAGAAATTCACAATGTGAAAATAGGCAGTGCGTACTGGTAGCTTGAGGCACAGCAGCATATTGAGAACAAACACTTGGAAAAACACAATCAAATGCAGCCTCAGTTAATTGTGATGAAAGAGTGTGTCCTTTGTAGTGAAGGCAGTTGCTTCATGTGGGTTAGAAAAATTGCTCTTTCCTGAACAAAAGCACCAACCAGACAGTTTAACCCTCTGTGGATAGGCATTTGTATTCACCATCCATCAGTTTTGCCCAGTCTCATCTCTATGGCTGTTGGCTGCTGCTGCTGCTGTGACCACTGCTACATGGACTTTGGCCAGTCTCAGCTTGAGTAAGAGTCCAAACAACTATTCTAGGCTTAGTGAGAGATGAACAATTCATTCCCAGCCCAGTCTTAGTGTACAAAGGATGGTGAGGAGATAGAGGGTTTATTTCACTGAATGCACCACATAGGAGATGACAATATAATCAAGAAGGAAGTAATAGAAAGAAAAGACACCCGTCTTACGTTATCCTTGGATTGAGTGAACACTGAACCGATTTTTCAAGTTGTTCCTAATTTCCTTTCCTTTTTCCTATATTTTTTCCTATATAGTCTGCCCTAACACACCTGGTCTCTCAGGATATTACCAAATTTCTTTAAATTCTGTTTCTTAGTTCCCTCACTTCCGATCCTCTTGCTAGAACTTGAACTGATGGCCCTCTGGGCATCACACATGTGATCATGGGAATGCAAGTCATGATGTTCCTGGGTGAGACCAACTGCTTCCTAGATTCCACATGTTCTTTTTTGATTTGTTCTTCAGTTTGCTCTAGCACATCTGTAAGTAACTTCCTAATGATAGGTAAACTTTCTGAGCCTGTGAGTGTTTGAAAATATTGATATCTTACTTGTATATATGATTAAAAGTTTGGCTGGGTATAGAAGTCCAGACCGAAATTATTTTCCTTCAGATTTTCGAAACTATGGCCTCATTGTCCTCTAGCACAATGTCTACCTGCTGAGAAGTCAGATGCAGTTCCAATTCTTTGTCTTTCTCTAGACTACTTTACTATGTATTTTTTGCTCTGAGTATTTTAAACTCTAAGTTTTAATCACCAAACCTTCTCCCTGATTTAAGGACCACAAGATGAAGTGGAAAACCCACTTTAAACAACCTTGCTGCTGTCTTTAGGCACTGTCAAGTCAGTTCCAACTCACAGCTACCATATGTACCACAGAATGAAACACTTTCCAGTCCTGCACCATCAACACAATAGCTGTTATGCTTGAGCCTATTTTTGCAGCAACTGTGTCAATCCATCTGGTTGAGGACCTTCCTCTTTTTCACTGACCCTCTCCTTTACCAAGCATGATGTCCTTCTCCAGGGACTGGTCACTCCTAATAACATGTCCGAAGTACATGAGATTAAGTCTTACATTCCTTGCTTCTAAGGAGCATTCTGTCTGTATAAATGGTAGCAGAACATTGTCTGATATATTGCTGAAAGATGAGCCCCTCAGGTTGGAAGACACTCAAACCACCACTGGAGAAGAGCTGTCACCTCAAAGTAGAGATGACCTTAATAACATGGATGGAGCAAAGCTTTTAGGATCTACCTCCTTTTCCGAGTTATTCCTCCTCCATTAACATAAAGTCACTGCCCCCCAAGCCTCCTACCTAACCTTTCAAATGGCTGTTGTCAATTTGATCCCATACAGATCATTCTTTAAAAGAACACAATCCTCAAGGCAAACATTCTTTACTAATTAAGCTAAACTATTGCTTGATTTAAAGACAAATACAGAAGGATATCTTTGGTTTAAAGTTTAAAGATTATCTTAAGGCAATAGTTTTGGGAATTCATCCAGCATCTATGGCTCTAGAATGTTTGGATTCCATGAAAATTTAAAATTCTTTTCTGCAATTTTTCTCCTTTTGATCCAAGATTCTTGTATGTAATGGTAGCCAGGCATCATCCAGTTCTTCTGGTCTCATGGCAAAAGAGGCAGTTGTTCATGGAGGCAATTAGCCACCCATTCCAATGTGCTATACAGTGGGTATGTATATATATTTTTTATTTTAAAAGAAGTTATTTTGATTTAGAAGACACCTCAATGGGACATTGAAAGCATAAATCTTCAGCAGCACTTGTGCCAGTGGCTCTGGTAGTTACAAGAGATAGCTAATTGCCTTCTGATATCTGTTCCCTATCTTCCTCATCAGCAAAGTCCTAAGTGCTGCCAGGAATCAGCACTGCCCTTCCCAGCTTATCTTGCAGCTGGCCTGGTCAAGGGGTTAAGCCCAGGCAGTGAGATGTGAGTGGTAACGCCGCTTGTGGGGACTGTCTTTAGTGGAAGCTGACTGGATGTGAGAAGCCTGTTTCTGCCCTTCTACATTTACTCATGCTTCTGGCCTGTCACACATGAGATGGAGGAAAGACAAAAACTAGGATTTTAGTAATCTGAGTAATTTAAAAATATTTTAATGTAGTAATTAAACATGAAATATGATATCTTGGGGTGGGGAGAGGATTGAACCCTGCCAAGAAATGATCAGGTCACAACAATTATTAAGTTTATAGTACAGCTATGAAGAAAGTTTGAAGAAAAACACTCCATGGGGATGTCTGACAGGAAGAATGAACTGAAATTTTTAAATCACTAAAAACTAGGATGATGAAGCCTCACACTAGAGGAAATCTAGGTCCTACTGGCCATGAAGCCAATGAACGAGCCCTGGACTGTTTAAGTTATGTAATTTGGGGATACTTCTCTTATGTACACCCTCTACAAACAGCAGCCCCACCAACACTGGTCCCTGGCAACCTCAGCAATTACATTAATAGGCAGCAGCAGGAGCAAAGATTTATCAAACTTCAGAGGAATAGTTTTCCTGTTTGGCCACAGAGAACCAGAGCAAAAAGAAAAAAATTAACAGGCCCTACCTGGCAGCAAGACCTGGCGCTACTTTTGAGAAACTTGAGGGAGGCTGGCATTCCCACATAACAGGTAGCCGTTCTTTACTGGTAATATTCTTGCTACAGCTTAGTAAGTCTTTAAATGGCACTGTTTATCAGTTCATTCTTCCTGACAGACATCCCCATGGAGTGTTTTTCTTCAAACTTTCTCCATAGCTGTAATATAAAATAAATAATTGCTGTGACCTGATCATTTCTTGGCAGGGTTCCATCCCCCCTCCTTTCAAGATGTACTATTTCACGTTTAATTACTACATTACAATATTTTTAAATTACTAAAATCTTATCAAGCCCTAATGAAATTTCAGAAGTGAAATCTACACTAGATTAAGCTAATTGTATGAGTACTTCCTCAGGCACATTGTGTTTCATTTGTCTCATAGTTAAGAGTCTAGAGTATTTAAAACAAGATGCAACATTTTTAGTGTCTTATTCTAAATGATACTATGATTCAGCATTTCTCTCTTTTCCATTCTATCAGACTGTAGCCCTCGGTTCCAACCCTACCATATTTACCAAGCTTAGTAACTGTGCTTCTGCCTCATTTTTCTAGCATGTATTCCAGTTCACCTTTTGGGGCTGGATTCTTCACTGAACCTCCTTCTATAAGTGGTTAGATCTTGCTAGCTTGTCCTTCAAGACAGAACCTTTTCTATAGTTCACAGTCCCAGGGACTGGATCGCATTCTCCCCCACACTACAACGATGGTTCTGCCTAACCTCCCTCCCTCTCTCTGCTACTCTGTGTTATTCGACTCAGATCAGCTGAAGCACGAGGTCACAATGCCCTTTAGGATACTGCAGGATATCTCTGCCCATCCCACAGTTAGTTCTGTTTGACCACTGCTAGTCCCATAGAATCACTATGAGTCGGAATCGACTTGACAGCACACAACAACACCACAAGAATTTCTAAGGAGCTCTGGTAGTGCAATGGTTAAGCACTCAGCTGCTAGGTGAAAGGTTGGTGGTTCAAACTTACCCAGCAGGTCTACAGGAGAAAAGATATGGCAACCTGCTCCCATAAAGATTACAGCCTAGGAAACCTCTGAGACAGTCTTACTCTGTCACACTGGGTCACTAGGAGTCAGAATCAACTCTATGGCATCTAACAAGAATCTAACTTTTCTTATAGTCAAGCTCATCCAAAAAACAATCACCTATGGTAACCAATTTTTCCCTCATTTACTTTGTAAATCAATCACAGTGAGATAATTATGCTTCGGCAATAAACAATACAAAATCTAAGTTGATTAACACTTTTCCTGGACAGAAATCCTCCAGGTGTTGGTTAAGTATGCCTTAGCAACGAATGCTTCTCTGCAATAACCATGACAAGGAAAGACAGAGATGAAAGAATAATGGACAGGCACACATCAGCTTTAAATGTTCATTAACCAAATATAAGTCACACTGCCATGCTTACCTTCAAGGGGACAGGGGATTTTAATCCTCCAGTATATCCGGAAGAAAGGAGAACCAAATATTATTCGGCAATGTTAATGTCTGTGTGAGCCCTGGTGGCACAGTGGTTAAGCATTCGGCTGCTAACTGAAAGGTCAACAGTTCGAATCCATCAGCTGCTCTTGGAAACCCTATGGGGCAGTTCTACTCTGTCCTATAGGGCCACCTTGCTATTTATAATATTTACATTGCTAATTTCCATTATCATACTAATCATCATCATAACATTATTTATCACAAACAACAATAACCAAAATATTAATAAATGCCAACATTTAATGAGCACTTACTATATGCCTTATGTACCAGACACTGCACTAAGCACTTTACATAAATGTTATACTTAATTCTCAAAACAATCGTATGCACAAAGAAAATGTTTACAAAAAATAGAATTGCCCAAGGTCACACAGCTGGTAAGTGGCAGATCCAGGATTTAATCCAAATCTGTATGAATCTAAAGACTCTGAAATTAATACGACTAGAGATTTATGGATGTAAATCTGAAAGAAATTGTGTATCTGCATTGAAAATCCTGGTAAACATGTCTTTCCATATATAACTTCTAGGAGAAGTCTTTGGTGTAATACCTAAAGGAAGCCAAGCTAGAGCAAAAATAAAAAGGAAATCTAATCTTAAGTTCAACAATTAAGAAGATAAGGTTATTTGCACCATGTATATAAACAGTTAATCAAAGATTAATCCGTGAGAACATACAAGAGCCAGACAGAGCAAGAAATCAACTAAAATATGGAGAAAGTGAAACCTGAGGTTCCAGAGGACAAAGTTTTGGCCCACTTTAGCAAGAGCATTAGTTTCATGTTCTATAGCAACTTTCTATCCCAAAGAAGGATATAGTTCTGAGCATAACTACCAAAATGTCTGGAAATCAATTTTACAATTGTATCTTCCACTTCTTATGGGTCCTAGGTGGGGATCTCAGATAAAAATGAAGTTAGAGAGAAAAATGTGATGCATGAATGATATACACATGGCATATTCTAGAATAGTAAGGGCTTCAAGAAGAAAGAGTTTTAGAGTTCTCCACCCTGAAGAGAATAAAGTGTGAGCACAAATTACTAGTACCAAGAGCAGATTGAGGAGACTTGCAACTGAATGAATGAAGCTGCCCACCAGCAAAGAGACAAGACAGCAAGAAATGTGGAAAGAGAGTATGGAAGTGAGCTGTGGTCAGCTCCACAAAGCTTCTTGTTACTCATGAACGCCACGTAAGATTAACCATCGTGGAACTCAGCTGTGATGCAAAAATCATGACAAATCAATTGCTCGCTAATATTTTCAAATTGTGACTCTGTAAAAATTGTTTTTTAAGAGTGTTTACATGCGAGAGTATTTTCTTTGACGTGGTTATCTCTAGTTGTACAAACAATAGCTAAAATTGCTCACGTGCTGTCTTGGGAGACGATGACAGAGGGGCGCCCCCCCCCCCCGCCCTATATATATATAGTCCACAACTCAAAACCTTAAGGAGTACTAAAAGAATGTTCTGGTAGTGTTTTGATCTTTTTATTACTTTCTCAGGGCAAAAGTTTTGGGCCCATGGTGAAATCCAGTTATAATACCCATTTGTCTAACATACGAAAGGACACATTCCTCACCACTGCCAATCTACCTAGAGACACTGGTTTCCTAAAAAATAATAAGAATAAGCAAGCAGAATTTCTGAAGAGAATGGCTTTGAGCAGACGATATGCAGATGTTATTCCTTTTTCCTCAATGTGGATATGGGACATATGTTTTAGGAGAGGACAATGAGTGACCCTACCATACTTTACTTAAGAAAACTAATCATATCTATTAGTATCTTTCTTACCCTAGTGGTACCAGAAATATCACAATCCATTTGGGAAGTTTACTAAGGATTTCCCATAGCAGTAGTTAAATATATTATTTGGAAATGCCCAGAATGGGTTCAAGCCAAACAAATCATGACAATTGTCTGTTTCCTCATTCAACAGATAATAAGTACTTCTGGTGCCAGGGGAATTCGCAATACTAGGGCAATACCTACATAAGATAACAATAATCAGAAGCATGAACATCCCTGTAGTTCTTTCCTTATGGCATCAAATAATGGATACTTTACTTTTTTAATATTTCAATTCCTTGTGTTAGCATTGCATAGCACAAAAATACGTGAGCAATGAGATAAATTTTTGTGTCGGGGTGATACAGAAACAACGAAAAAGTTCTCTGTTGTTACTGTTGTTTCTGTTTAGTTGTTTTTTTAATGGTAGAAAATAATATACTTTCCAATTTTGGTCCACATCACCAATATCTTAAATTATTCATTCACACCTTTGTAGCTGTCCTCAAACCTTCAACGCTTCCTCCTCCACTCACACTCTTATGTGATAGCTTGCCTCCTATGCCACTGAGAATACAGAAGCAATAACAAAAGAACTTCCACAAGCTCCCCTGACGTGTCTGCTCACCCACCAGTGTCTGTGCCTTCCCTCCAGTTCATGCTTCAAGCAAAACCAAATCCCTTCACATGAGCACTAGATCCCATTCCTTTTGCCTAGTCAAAGATGTATCTCCAAGAAAGAATTCTTCCTCTTTTAGTTGCTACCTAATTCCTTCACTACCCTTCATCAATAAAAGTCCTCAAAATAGTTCTTTAAAATCACACTGCTCTCATCTTTTTCTCTTGAACCTATTTCCCAATCAAGCTTTGGCCTCCGCTATCTCAGTGAAACTGCACTTCTTAAGTCACCAATGACCACCATGTTAAAATATCCAATGGTGGATTTCTACAGTATTTTCTTTCTTCTACAACATGGAAAGGTAGGAAATTCTAATGCACATTTGAAGGGACTATAGATAGCCACATCAGATGTAGAAAGCCATAAGAAAGTGTTTCTCACACACTAACAACAAGGAATATCTGGATAATCTATAAAATCATAAGTTTGCTTGAGCCCATTAGACAGCTGAGGTTGCAAAGTAATAAGGTGAACTAAATTCCAGAGTGAAAAGTCCCTTGGAAGAGAGGAAAGACACATGAAGTGATGCACTTTTTCCAGAAAGCAGGAGGAAAAGGAGCCATCATACAAGTGAATAAAGTTATAAAAGAAAACAGCTAAAATTATAAAAAAAAATCTTAAAGATTGAGTAAGGGCTAGCAAGATAGTATTGCATCCCTTGGACCCTCAGACACAAGCAGAGACTGCACTCACTGTAAACTCTTTTCCACCGACCTCCACCTTGTGCTCACAAGAAAGTTTGGGGACAAGGAAGCAGACATGAGAGAGAGCCCCAGGTGGTACACAGACAAACAAAAATCTCCTATCTTCCCTAAACCCTTCTTTCTTATGTACCAATAGCCTTAAAATGCTAGAGGAAGGACAGGAAAACCTCCCACTCCCAGGGCCCAGGCAAAGCTAAATTGCCACTAGACAAGGGATAGAAACAAAATCTTCCACTGTGGTGCAGTGGTTATGCACTCGGCTGCTCACCAAAAGGTCAGCAATTCAAATCCATGGGCCACTCCACAGGAGAAAGATGTGGCAGTCTGCTTCTGTAGAGATTACAACCTTGTAAACAATATAGGGCAGTTCAACTTTGCCCTATAGGATGTCTGTGAGTTGGAATCGACTTGACAACAACAGGTGTCATTTTTTGAGGGTAGTTTGGTGTGGAGGGATAGGGATTGGAAATCTCCTACCCAGCATCCACCACTAGTTTTACACCTAGTAACAAGCAAAAGCAGCCTGCTGCTGCAGGAGGAAATCCTCTGCCACCAATCTCAAACAAAAGTGTATTGCTGCTGAGGGAAGAGTAGAAGGGACAGCCATCTATCCCAAGAGAAGGGCAGGAAATCTACTTGGATCCAGGACCTGGCCAAGGTCTGCTCAAACTCTCTTCTGCCTAAGCATTCCCCACCACAATAGAAGGCAGAGTGTGGTTGCCATAGAGGGAAAGAATAAGAACGCTGAGAAACCTTTACCCATGAGGCCCAAGAACACTGAAGTTGCCTAAGAGTGATGATGGATCAGGATAAACAAGAAAATCCGCTTACTCCTATGACAAGCCTAATAACAAATAACAAGAAAATCAGCATACTTCTGGGGGTGAGGGAGCCGGAGTGTGGAAAGGGTCCTCCTCTGTTGCACAGGCATTTAGGACCTATTGAAAGCAAAACTGAAGGTAAAGAAAGAACACTGAGGAAACTCCTCCAGCACCTCCAACCCCACACTAAGTGCGAAGTAGCAGTAGTCTACTGCTGAAGAAACATTAAGTCTGTAATACTCTGCAAATAACTATAGCAACAATAAATCCCAGGTATAGCTCAACTACTGACTTGATTGATTAGTCCTCCAAATTCATACCCTGAGAGAAGATGAGGCATGTCTATTTCAGGACACAAATACTGTGTATCTCAGTCTCTACTGTTATCCACAATGTTCAGTATTTGACCAAAACTTAAGAACACAGAAACAGTAAGGGAAAATAAATCATTTTCAAGACACAAAGCAGTCAACAGAAACAGACACAGAGATGACCTCTATGTTGGAACAGGCAGACAGGGAAGTAAAAATAATGATGATAAATATGTGAAAGGATCTAGTGGAAAAGACGGACAATATGCATGAACAAGCTGAGAAAATTCAGCAGAGAGATGGAAACTATTGAAGACAGTCAAAATGTAATACTATAAAAAATGATAAAAAAAAGAATTGCTTTGATGGGCTTATCAGTAGACTAGACAGCAGAAGCAACAATCACTTGAATAAAAATGAAATACAAAGTAAAAAACTGAAACATAAACTTAAAACAGAGAAAAGGTAAAAGAACAGTATCCAAGAGCTGTAAGACAACATCAGGAAGGAGATCAGTAAAAATGGAGAACAAGCCAAGGAACACACAGACAAAGCAATATAGCTTTTAGGAAAACAATAAAAGAATAAAATGACAAAATTAACCGGCTACTAGAAACCAGAGAGACAGTAATCAGAAATCCAGAAGATTAACAATAAAATTTCAGAATTAGACAACTCAGTAGAAAGTCATAGGAGCAGAACTGAGGCAATGGAGTTCACAATTAGTGAGAGTGAAGATAAAGCACTTGACACCAACTTATTTGAAGAAAAATCAGATAAAAGAATTTAAAAGAATGAAGAAACCCTAAGAATTATGTGGGACTTTATAAAGAAGAATAACCTACGAGTGATTGAAGTACCAGAACAGAGGGGGAATAACAGAAAATACAGAGAGAAATGTTGAAGATTTGTTGGCAGAAAAGTTCCCTGATATCATGAAAGATGAGAAGATATCTATCCAAGATGCTCATCGAACACCACATAAGGTAGCTCCCAAAAGAAAGTCACCAAGAAATATTATACAATCAAACTTGCCAAAACCAAAGTTAAAGAAAGAATTTTAAGAGTGGCGAGGGATAAACGAAAAGTCATCTAAAAGCAGAGTCAGTAAGACTAAGTTCGGGCTATTCAGCAGAAACCATGCAGGCAAGAAGGCAATGGGATGACATATATACAGTCTTGAAGGAAAAAAAAACTGCCAGCCAAGAATTATATATCCATCAAAATTGTTTCTCAAATATGATGGTGAAATTCGGGCATTTTCAGGTAAACAGAAGTTTAGGGAATTTGCAAAATCCAAACCAAAATTACAAAAAATACTAAAGGGAGTCCTCCACTTAGAAAATCAATCACATCAGATAACAACCCAAGGGAAGAACACAGGACACAGCAACCAGATATCAACCCAGATAAGAAACTCACAAAAATAAATCAAAGCTAAAACATTGAAAATAAGGAAACAGAGATGTCAATATGTAAATGATGACAACATTAAAATAAAAAAGAGGGACTAAAAAATGTAGTCATAGATTTTTCATATAGAGGGGATGTCTAAGCAATATAAAGAAATAAAAGACTGGTTTAAACTTAGAAAAATAGGGGTAAATATTAAGGTAACCACAAATGAAACTAACAATCCTACATGTCAAAATAAAATACAAGAAAAACATAAAGACTCAGCAAATACAAAATCAACAACAACGAAAAAGATGAAAAAAAAATACATAAAGAAAAATGACTGAGCACAGAAAATTAAGTGGAACAAAGAAACAGTCAACAATACCAAAAAATACATATAAATGACAGCACTAAACTCATACCTATCAGTAATTACACTGAATGTAAATGGACCAAATGCACCAGTAAAGAGACAGACAGTGGCAGAATGGATTAAAAAACATGATCCATCTGTATGCTGACTACAAGAGAAACACCTTAGACTTAAAGACACAAACTAAACTCAAAGGATGGAAAAATTATATCAAGCAAACAACAATCAAAAACGGGCAGGAGTGGCAATATTAATCTCTGACAAAATAGATTTTAAAGTAAAATCCACCACAAAGGATAAGGAAGGACACTATATAATGATTAAAGGTTAATACACCAGGAGAACATAACTATAATAAATATTTACACACCGAAAGACAGAGCCCTAAATACATGAAACAAACTCTAACAGCATTGAAAAGAGAGATAGACAGTTCCACAATAATAGTAGGAGACCTCAACACACCACTTTTGGTGAATGACAGAACATCCAGAAAGAATTTCAATAAAGATCTAAACGCTGCAATCAACCAACATGATCTCATGGACATATACCGAATACTCTACCCAACAGCAGCCAAGCATACTTTCTTTTTCAACGCACATGGAACATTCTCCAGAATAGACCACATATTAGGCCATAAGGCAAGCCTTAACAGAATCCAAAACGTCAAAATATTACAAAGCATCTTTTCTGACCATAAAGCCATAAAACTAGAAATCAATAGCAGAAAAAAAAAATAAAACACATGAAAACTGAACAACATCTTGCTCAAAAACTACTGGGTTATAGAATAAATTAAGGACAGAATACAGAAATTCATAGAATCAAATGAGAATGAAAACACATCCTACCAGAACCTTAGGGACACAGCAAAACCAGTGCTCAGAGGTCAGTTTATAGCAATAAAGGCACACATCAAAAAGAAGGGGCCAAAATCAAAACATTAACCCTACAACTTGAACAAGTAAAAAGAGAGCAGCAAAAGAAGCCCTCAGGCACGAGAAGAAAGGAAATAATAAGAATTAGAGCAGAATTAAAGGAAATAGAAAATAGAAAAACAATTACAAGAGTTAACAAGACCAAAGGCTGGTTCTTTGAAAAGATCAACAAAATTGATAAACCACTGGCCAAACTGACAAAAGAAAAACAAGAGAGGAAGCAAATAACCCATATAAGAAATGAGACTTGTGGTATCAAAACAGACACAACTGAAATTAAAAGAATCATAACAGAATATTATGAAAAATTGTACTCTAACAAATT
>NW_004444192.1:2538314-2545400 GCF_000243295.1 Trichechus manatus latirostris
ACAACAACAGATACATAGACCAATGGAACAGAATTGAGAATCCAGACATAAATCCATCCATCTATGAGCAGCTGATATTTGACAAAGGCCCAAAGTCTGTTAATTGGGGAAAAGACAATCTCTTTAACAAATAGTGCTGGTATTAACAGGATATCCATCTGCAAAAAACTGAAACAAGACCCATACCTCACACCATGCACAAAAACTAACTCAAAATGGATCAAAGACCTAAATATGAAATCTAAAATGATAAAGATCATGGAAGAAACAATAGGGATGCTAGGAGCCCTAATACGTGGTATAAACAGAATACAAACCATAAGTAGCTATGCACAAACACCAGAAGAGAAACTAGATAACTGGGAGCTCCTAAAAATCAGACACGTATGCTCATCAAAAGACTTCACCAAAAGAGTAAAAAGATAACCTACAGACTGGGAAAAAATGTTTGGCTACAACAAATCTGATCAGTGTCTAATCTCTAAAATCTACAAGATACTGCAAAACCTCAACAAGAAAAAGACAAATAACCCAATTAAAAAATAGGTAAATGATATGAACAGGCACTTCACCAAAGAAGATATTCAGGTGGCTAACAGACACATGAGGAAATGCTCACGATCATTAGCCATTAGAGAACTGCAGATCAAAACTTCAGTGAGATACCATCTCACCCCAACAAGGCTAGCATTAATTCAAAAAACACAAAATAATATATGTGGGAGAGGTTGTGGAAAGACTGGAACACTTATACACTGTTGGTGGGAATGTAAAATGGTACGACCACTTTGGAAATCGATTTGGGGCTTCCTTAAAAAGCTAGAAATAGAAGTACCATACGATCCACCTATCCCACTGGTTGGAATATATCCTAGAGAAATAAGAGCCGTCACACCAATAGATATATGCACCCCCATGTTCATTGCTGTACTGTTCATGATAGTAAAACGATGGAAACAAACTAGGTGCCCATAAATGGACAAATAGATAAACAAATTATGGTATATTCACACAGTGGAATACTAGGCAATGATAAAGAACAAGAATGAAACTGTGAAACATAACACGGAGGAATCTGGAAGGCATTACACTGAGTGAATTTAGTCAGTCGCAAAAGGATAAATATTGTATAAGACCACTATTATAAGAACTCAAGAAAAGGTTTAAACACAGAAGAAGATATTCTTTGATGGTTACTAGTTTGGGAGGGAGGGAGAGAGGTATTCACTAACTAGATAGTAGACAAGAATTATCTTAGGTGAAGGGAAGGACAACACACACTACCGGGGAAGTCAGCACAACTGGACTAAACCAAATCTAAGAAACTTCCTGAATACAACCAATCACATCAAGGGACAGAGTAGCAGGGGAGGGGGTCTGGGGACCATGCTTTCAGGGGACATCTAGGTCAATTGGCATAACAAAGTTTATTAAGAAAATGTCCTGCATCCCACTTTGGTGAGTGCCATCTGGGGTCTTAAAAGCTAGCGAGTGGCCATCCAAGATGCATCAATTGGTCCCAACCCACCTGGAGCAAAGGAGAATGAAGAACACCAAAGACACAAGGAAAGTATTAGTTCAAGAGACAGAAATGGCCACATAAACCAGAGACTTCATCAGCCTGAGAGCAGAAGAACTAGATGGTGCCCACCTACCACCAATGACAGCCCTGACAGGGAACACAACAGGGAGTCCCTGATGGAGCAGGAGAAAGGTGGGGTGCAGAACTCAAATTCTAGTAAAAAGACCAGACTTAATGGTTTCACTGAGACTGGAGGGACCTGAAAGACATGACCCCGGACTCTCTGTTAGCTCAAAACTGAAACCATTCCTGAGGCCAACTCTTCAGACAAAGATTATACTGGACTATGGGACATAAAATGATATTCGTGAAGAGTGTGCTTCTTAGCTCAGGTAGATACATGAGACTAAATGGGCAGCTCCTGTCTGGAGATGAGATGAGAAGGCAGAGAGGGCCAGGATCTGGTTGAATGGACACGGGAAATCTGGGGTGGAAAGGAAGAGTGTGCTGTCACAGTATAGGGAGAGCAACTAGGGTCACATAACAATGTATGTATAAATTTTTGTATGAGAGACTAACTTGAATTGTAAACTTTCACTTAACAATTAAAAAAAAAGGAAATTGAATTCATAATTTAAATCTGTCTCACTATGAAAAACACCAGGATGACTTCACTGACTCATACTAAACACTCCAAGAAGACAAAAAAGCAATTCTACACAAATGGTTCCAGGAAATAGAAGAGGACACAATACTCCCTGATTTATCTACTGAAGCAAACATTATCCTGATACCAAACCAAGATAAAGACAATACAAAAAAAGAAAACTGCATGCAAATAGATGCAAACAACTAGATCAAATATCAGCAAATCTAATTCAACTATATGCAAGAAAGATAATAAATCATGACCAAATAGTTTTGTGTGAAGATGCAAGATTGCTTCAACATTGGAAAAAACAATCAATGTAACACATAATGTCAACAGAATAAGAAAGAAACTCTATATGATCATCTTAACAGAGGCAGGAAAAGATTTAAAAGTAATACAACATCCACTCATGATTTAAAAAAACACTCTCAGCAAACCAGAAATAGAAGGTAACTGCCTCAGCTTGATAACGGTATCTTTGAAAAACTAGTTAGCGTAAAACTTAATGATCTAAGTTTTAATAGTCTCCACCCTCAAGATCAGGAATAAAACAAGGACATCTGCTCCAACCATGCCTATTCAACATGGTACTAGCTGTCCTAGTCAGTGCAGTAAGAAAACAGAAGAAATAAAAGACGTACAAATTTGACAGGAAGAAACAAAACCATCTTTATTCACAGACAACAGTATTGCTTACTTTGAACTTCCCAAACAAAGCTAACAAAATAAATATAGCAAAAATCAATTAGAGATTTAAAAAATACTGCTCATAATAACTTCAAAAACATGAAATAATTAGGTACGTTCTGAATACTGATTAAAGAAATCAATAAAAAATCTAAATAAATGATAAGATACACCATGTTCATGGAGTGGTAGATTCAATACAATTAAGATGTCAGTTCTTCCCTAACTGATCTAGAGATAAAATACAATTCTAACCCAAATATGAACAGATTTTTTTGAAGAAAATTACAAGCTGATTATATGAAAAGGCAAAAAAGATTGGAAGGTGCAAAACAATTTCCAGAAAGAAAACAAAGTTGGAACACTCACACTAACTGATTTTAAGACTAAGTGTGAAGTAGTAATTAAAAGCAATATGATATTGGAAAAAGGATGAACATAAAGATCAAAGCAACAGAATAGAGTCCAGAAATAGATAACACACGTACCTGCTTTTCCTCCTACCTCACTGGCTACTCCTCAATCTTCTTTGTTGGTTTCATCTCAGTTTCTCTACTGATAACTATTTCTCTAGCGATCTCAATGTGTATTATGTTATAAATGTCACCTATATGCTTCTGGATCCCTGATGGCACAGTGGTTAAGAGCTCAGGCTACTACCTGAAAGGTCAGCAGCATGAATCCACCAGCCACTCCTTGGAAACTCTATGAGGCAGTTCTACCATATCCTATAGGGTGGCTATGAGATGGAATTGACTGGATGGCTATGGGTTTGGGTTTTTTATATTGCTTCTGACTCTCAGATTTATACCTGTATCCTAGATCTCTCCCCTGAACTTCAGAACTGTATATTCAATGGCATATTCAACATCTCTACTTAGTTGTCTAACTGGCATCTCAAATTTAGCATATTGAAAAACAAACTACAGATCTTCTTCCAAAATCTCTATTCTGGAGATTTCTCCATTTCAGTTAATATAAGCCCCTTCCTTCCATTGCCTAGACCAAATACTTTAGAGTAAACTCCTATTCTCTTTTGTTCTCACAGGCCACATCCATCTGTCAGCCTGGTCTATTGGTTCTACCTTGAAAATATGCCATCTCACAGTCTCTACTGCTACTACTTATCAAAGCCACCATCGTGCACTGCTTTCCCTTTTTACTCTCTTGCACCAACCCTTCAATCTGTTCCCCATGCAAAGCTAGGACGATCCTTTTCAAACATAATTCAGAGAATTTCACTCTTCTGCTCAGACCCCTCCAGTAACTCTTCATCTCACTCAGAGCAAAAGACATAGTCCCTAAAGTCCTTCCACTTCCTACACATTCAGGCCTCTCTTGTTATCTCCTTTATTAATACTCTTGTGCCTGGGCTGCCCCAGCCACTCTGGCCTCTGTTGTTCTGGGACAAGCCAGGCACTTTTTTTTTTAAAATTTTATTGTGTTTTAGGTGAAAGTTTACAGCACAAATTAGTTTCTCATTCAAAAATTCATACACAATTTGTTTTGTGACATTGGTTGCAATCTCAGCAATGTGTCAGCACTCTCCCCTGTCTACCCTGAGTTCCCAGTGTCCATTAGTACAGTTTTCCTGTCCCTTCCTGCCTTCTCGTCTTTGCTTTTGGGTGGGTGTTGCCCATTTGGTCTTGTATACTTGATTGAACTAAGAAGCACGTTCCTCACGTGTTATTGTTTGTTTTATACGCTTGTCTAATCTTCAGCTGAAAGGTGAACCTTGGGAGTGGCTTCAGTTCTGAGTTAGCAGCATGTCCAGGAACCATAATCTTGGGAGCTCCTCCAGTCTATGTCATACCAGTAAGTCTGGTCTCTTTTTTTTTTTTTTTGTGAATTTGAATTTTCTTCTACATTTTTCTCCCACTCTGTCTGGGACCCTCTCCTGTGATCCCTGTCAGAGCCATCGGTGTTGGTAGCCAGGCACCATTTAGTTCTTCTGGTAGAGGTTGTGGTTCATGTGGTCCCTTAGTCCTTTGGACTAATATTTTCCTTGTGCATTTGGTTTTCTTCACAGGTATCTTTTTAAATTGTTAGTCTCACTAAAGTATTGTGTACACTCTATGAGGGCAGGGAGATTTTATCTATTTTCTTTAATGCTTTGTATCTCCAGCCTTTAAAAGGTGATAAGTTGGCAATAACTGAAAGACTAAATGATTCCAACAATTTTTTCTCTACGAAATCTTAAAATGTTCTTGGAAGTATACCAAAAAACTAAAAAACGAAAAAACATAGTCTTCTACTTAATAAGTATGTAAGAAACATCTGGCTTTTTAAAAATTTAGTTTGTTTCCATGATGCAAATGTGTGGCTGATTTTTTCCCTCACTTTCCAATCCAAAAAAATTTCTAATTCAATGGAATGGGTCCTTAATCATTACTCCTCCCTCCCCAACACACGCAACACGACATGTATGCAAATTTGACTAAATCATATTTTCTTCCACAATTTTTGGCTATGTTGTATTTATACTAGCTCTGGGGAAAAGAGTACACCCTTCAAACAACTAAGAATGCCTTCTTATTTCATTATCATCTTTTTTGTGAATTTACGTTAAAAGAGGATATAATTTGAGAGAAAAGTGCATAATATAATATCAAAGGAAAGTATGGGGAACTATTCATATGGAAAAGAGCACTGGTGGCACAGTGGTTAAGTGCTCCGCTGCTTACTGAAAGATCGGTGGTTCAAACCCACCAGCTGCTCCACAGGAGAAAGATGTAGCAGTCTGCTTCCTTAAAGATTTGCAGCCTTGGAAACCCTATTGGGAAGTTCTACTTTGTCTTACAGGATCGCTAAGAGTGGGAATCAACTCCACAGTAACAGGTTTATTTATGTGGTAGCATGCTACAGATTTACCAATATTTTACTTTTTGTTTCTATACATCATCGTATTATATTTCTTTTATTGAAAAGATATTTATAAGAGCTATCTTTAATGTTAAGGGATTCAAATCACCATTTAAATCTAAAGTTTAAAAATCATAAAATGAAACTTATAAGGATTTATGCTTACAAGAAAGCTTTACCATTCCCAAAAGAGTTGAGTTGGATCTATAATAGCCAACAAATCTTACTAATTCCATCAGGGTGTTTTTTTTTTTGTCAACAGGAATAATATAAAAGTGATTTTTTTTTTTTTTAGGGTTGAAGTTACTAACCAAAACTTATTATAACATACCTCATGTGTGATAGCAAGCCATCAAAATTAGGTTAGGTCAAGATAAAGCATCCAGTTGTCTCATCATGAATTCTGGACTTGCAGCGTTATAATTCATTAAAACATTCTAAATGTGTGTTCATACAGGATGGTCTTGAAATTCAAAACAGCAAGTTAAAGTACAATAGGTTAGAGAGAACAAACTGGAACCCTGGAAGAGAAAAAAAAATTACTTCTAAACCCTAGAACAACTTGCTATTTCAACATACTTTTAAAGAAGAAGGGATTAAAATGTTTTGGACTTTTAAATAACTGATAGCTTTAAGAATAATTTAACAATGAAAAGTTATATTTTAAAATACCATTATTTCAAGGTTTTATTTCTGTATCCTTTCTTGTGAATTCTATTTGGCAAAGTGTTTTGATGTTATATTTTTTATTAGATAATTTGTTTTCTTTATTTTAATGGAAAAAAATATAAGTTATTTACTATCATTAACATTTATTAACTGTAGCGATCAATAAATTTTAACATAAATATTTTTTCATAATGCTCTAACTGGTTGCAAAGTTCTACAACTTGCATGAATATAAATTTAAAAATCTTGAGATTATTGGCATCAATTATTTCTGACTTGGAAGAGAAAAATAAACTCATAAATGCGCATTGGTTAAAAATATAATCAAATTCAAGAGTTCCCAAAAGGATCAATGGTGGAAATTGGACTTATTCCTTGCTCAGTATATATCAAATATCTATCAGCCCAATTAAGTGTGTGAAGATTGGAGAATCAGAAAGAAGTAAGATTGAGACAGCAAGAAATATCAGTGAGAGGTGCCTAGGAAAGGTTCTGAACCAAAATGTGATGAATGAAGACAAAGTTCAATCAAGAAAAAAACAGAGAAGAGCGACCTTTTGAGGATGGTCCTTGTTGTTAGTTGCTGTCAAGTTGCCTCCAACTTATGGTGGCCCTATGTAGAACAGAACAAAATGATGCCAGTCCTGTGCCATCTTCATGATTGTTGGTTTGAGTCCATTATTGCAGCCATGGT
>NW_004444192.1:2550071-2554548 GCF_000243295.1 Trichechus manatus latirostris
AAAACAGAATAATGAGAATGATGACACGTAGTGAAAAAAGTCACTTATGTCACCGAATAATTTGTAACAAAATTGTCAAATGGGAACTAATGTGCTGTGTCAACTTTCACCAAAAACACAATAAAATGTTATTTAAAAAAAAAAGAAAGAAAAGAATCAGCACAAAACTGGTTCCTAGAAAGCAGAGGTTAAACATGTCCCAGATTTTCAGCTTCTCCAAACTGCTGCACCACTCCATCATCTCTGACATCAACCACTCTCCCCCCATGAGCTCTCTTCTTCTGTCTCTGTTGAGTTTGGTAATTTGCTGCAATGTCTCACAGAATTCATGAATTATGTGGTTTATTAGGGAAGCAACAGGCTACAACTTGAGATCAGGATCAACTCAGCAGTAACAAGCTACAACTCAGGATCAACATCAGGAAGCACACAGGCAAGGTCTGGAAGGTTTCTCTGAAGTGAAGAGCATATCCCTCCCTTCTTCACTGTAGGACAGCTCTCTCAACTCTCTCTCGGCCATGGATACCCATTCTTGGCCATGCATGCCTCCTCAGGACAGGCCTCCTCTCAGTCATGCATGTCTACTCTTAGCCATACACGCTGCTGGGCTCTCTCTCTCAGTCGTCTAACCATCTTCAATGTTTCAGCCCTTGACCTGTAGTATGATAGCACTTCTAACTCCACTGGCAAGCCTTCTGCATGAAGGTGCTCAGTTCTCCCTTTCTCCCTCTGCTTCTTCTCTCTTCTGACCACCTCTGTGGGGTTGACTCCCTATATGGGCAAGTGGCTCAATCCTCTCGGGTGATTTTCAAGCCACTATTTGCATAATAACTGACCAGTCCCCTTGCTGAACTGCAAGTGGCTCCATCTATTATAGCCATAATAACTGACACTTCCTGCCCACAGGGACTGGCTTCTTCTCTGGGCAAAAGTAACAAGCTCCTCCAAAGAACTAGGGCAACTGTAACAGGTCCTCAAGGCTTAGGGGAAAAATCTCTCAAGCTAGTATTTTTTGTTTTTGTTTTTTGACAGAACCAAGGCAAAAGGCTACATAAAGAACTCATTTCACCACAGATAGTAAGAGCTAATATTTTTCTGAGCACTTAGTATGTACCAAGCACTGTTTTAAAAGGTTTATATGTCATAACTCATTTAATCTCAATAATAATCTGTGAGGAAGGGATTACTATTATCTCCATTTTACAAATGAGAGGAAAGAAGGACAGATGTCAAGTCAATGGCCTAGAAAAGAATGAAGCAGAGCACAAGGCCTGGGCCAAGTTTGAAGACTGAGAACAGTAGCTCAAATCCAGGTTAAAGCTGCTTTCACTTCAGCTTACAACCAAAACAGCAAAGAAATGGTAAAAGAGTATATAGGGATAAGAGTATGACATGGCTCCCTGTTGCTTCCTAGTTCCTCACAGAGGCATACGGGAAAGTCCATTGTCCGTGAAGCCTGGGTCCGGTGAGGAGGTAGCCAGGTCAGAGACACGCAGGCCCAAGAGCTTATTGCTGCCCTCTGTTGGGTCTCCCTTAGATGATGTGACTGAAGTTCCTCCCATGTTACATTACATATGCTCATGTTCTATTCATCTTTATAAACAGATCCACTGCAGACTTGACCATAGCTCACCAAAAGAGTAGTGCATGCTCATACCTAACCCACCTAAAGCAATGGGCAGGGCTGACCTCATATCTTCCCATGATGGTAAGTGGGCATGGTCTCAAGAGCAGACATTTAGGATTTAAGTTTCAGTTCCAGCACTTAGCTGTGTGGTCTTGTATAAATTGCTTATGAGCTCTGTACCTCAGTTTCTTCGTCTGTAAAATTGGTATAATAATAACCAAAAACCACTTACCATCAAGAAAGTATCTAATTATTGTGAGAATCAAATGAGTCAACATATTAAGTACTTCCAAGAGTGCCAGGCCCAAGATAACCACTTAATAAATGTGAGCTATTTTTTTTATCACTGGCATTAATATTACTATTATTTTCTTCCTAATTCAGATGCAGAGGTTTCTCTGCTCTTGTCATTCACTCATTCAGAAAACATGTACTGGTGCCTACTGTGTATCAGGCATTATACTTGACACCAAAAATTAAAAAAGCAAGGCAGCCCTGTTGCTAAAAGTCTAGTGAAGACTAACATCAAATACATAGAAAATCACAGACAGTGCGATAATTGCCTCTGTAATAATAAGAACAAAAAAGGAACACCCATCCTCGCAAAGCCTAAACCCAACCCCCACTGCCATTGCCAAACTCCAAGTTTAGAAACTGCTTCAAAATCCTGTCTGTAATTTGTTTGTTTGGAATTCACAACACAGATTCCAAGAGAAACAGTTTTACAAATAGCCAGTTCACATGTTGTCTGTTGTTAGGTGCTGTCAAGTTGGTTCCGACTCATAGCTACCTTATGTACAACAAAACAAAACAGTGCCGGGTCCTGCACCATCCTCACATTTGATGCTATGTTTGAGCCCACTGTTGCAGCCACTGTGTCAATCCATCTCCCTGAGGGTCTTCTTCTATTTTGCTGATCCTCTGTTTTATCAAGCATGATGTCCTTCTCCAGGGACTGGTCCCTTCTGATAACATGTCCAAAGTATGTGAGATGAAGTCTCATCATTCTAGTTTCTAAGGAGCATTCTGGCCGTACTTCTTCCAAGACAGATTTGTTCATTCTTCTGACAGTCCATGGTATATTCAATATTCTTCGCCAACACCATAATTCAAAAGCACTAATTCTTCTTCGGTCTTCCTTATTTATTATTCAGCTTTCACATGCATATGAGGCAACTGAAAATATCATGGCTTGAGTCAGGTGCACCTTAGTCCTTAAAGTGACATCTTTGCCTTTGAACACTTTAAAGAGGTCTTTTGTAGCAGATTTGCCAAATATAATACGACGTTTGACGTCTTGATTGCTGCTTCCGTGGGTGTTGATTGTGGATCCAGTTAAAATAAATATTTGACACCTTCAATCTTTTCTCTGTTTATCATGATGTTGCTTATTGGTCCAGTTGTGAAGATTTTTGCTGTCTTTATGTTGAGGTGTAATCCATACCAAAAGGCTGTAGACTTTGATCTTTATCAGTAAGTGCTTCAAAGTCCTCTTCACTTTCATCAAGCAAAGTTGTATCATCTGCATATTGCAGATTGTTCATGAGTCTTCCTCCAGTCTTGATGCCACATTCTTCTTCATATAGTCCAGCTTCTTGGATTATTTGCTCAGCATACAGACTGAATAAGTATGGTGAAAGAATATAACCCTGATGCATACCTTTCCTGACTTTAAAACATGAAATCCTCTTGTTCTGTTTGAACGACTGCTTCTTGGTCTAGGTACATGTTCTGCATGAGCACAATTAAGGGTTCTGGAATTCCCATTCTTTGCAATGTTATCCATAATTTGTTAAGATCCACATAGTCCTATGCCTTTGTGTAGTCCATAAAACATAGGTAAGCATCTTTCTGGTACTTTATGCTTTCAACCAAGATCCATCTGACATCAACAATGATATCCCTTGTTCCACATCCTCTTCTGAATCTGGCTTGAATTTCTGGCAGTTCCCTGTCCATGTACTACTGCAATCATTTTTGAATTATTTTCAGCAAAATTTTACTTGTGTGTGATATTAACAATATTGTTTAATAATTTCTGCATTCTGTTGGATAACCTTTCTTTGAATGGGCATGTATATGGATTTCTTCCAGTCAGTTGGCAAAATAGCTGTCTTCAAAATTTCTTGGCATAGATGAGTGAGTGCTTCCAGACTTGCATTTATTTGTTGAAATCCATTTGTTAGACAATAGCATGGCTAATTTGAATTCCTGTCCAAACTTTATGCTCTCTGTCTTCCCCATCACTTCATCATCTCTTTGCATTTGCACCTCAAAAGAACAACTTGATCATGGCTGGAATGAAGAACAAATGGCTTCCAAAATGATGGATTACAAATGCAGGTGGTGGTGGATTTCAAGTAAAAAAAATATAAAAAAAAGGAAATATCAAGAAAGTGTCATTGACTTATCAAGCCTGGTAAGAATCCAGAAGATCCTCTCAAGATCTCCATTTACTATTTCTGTTTATTCTAATACAACTTCTATTTTTAAAAAAGAATATTCACATATATTATTAAACAATGTTTTACCTCTGCTTCCTCAACAAAAGTCATGCTTCTAGCACCATGGCAATACATCCTAATAATCCTATTATCTTCTTTACTGGAACACATTTTTTTTCCTAAATCAGGTAAAGAAATTAGCAAATGGACCCATAAAATTTGATTTGGGTATTATGAGAAATATGAGCATCCTCTAAAACATGTCATGTGAAGATGTGGCAAGATTGTAGTTAAATATTAGTACTTTAGTTTCATTTGGTTTCTTATAACTTATATGCTTCATTTGGCCCCCAGAAAAGGTGTATTGTTGAAGACCAGTTTATTCCATAAACTGTCAATAGACTAT
>NW_004444192.1:2554865-2558470 GCF_000243295.1 Trichechus manatus latirostris
TGTTTTTGCCATGAAAACGTTGATGCCCTGCTCTTCACCATATTCCTTCAAAAAGACCAGATTATTCTTGCACTGGAGTATTGCCTTTCTACCTAATTTGTCTTCTCTTGCCCTCATTTTGGTACTGTAATTTCTCTACTCAGTGCTTTGCCACTCCTTTTCTTTGTTTCTTCCTCTTTTTTTCTTTAATCACTAAAAAATAAATTAATTGCAATTTTCTTCTGCTCACTGCCTAGGTGTTTTTCATCTTTCTAATTTTGGTCTCAGACGCTAACAATGTACTAAACACACACACACGACTCTATTCACAGATGACATGATCATATACATAAAAATCCCAGAGACTATGCAGGAAAGCTACTGGATCTAATAGAAGGATTCTGCAAAGTGGCAGGGTACAAGATCAACACACAAAAATCAGTTGGGTTCCTTTACACTAACAAGGAGAACTCCAAAAAGGGAAATCAAGAAAACAGTACCATTTACAGTATCCCTCAAACGGATAAAATACCTAGAAATAAACCTAACCAGAGATGTAAAAGACCTATACAAGGAAAACCATAAAAAAACTACTGCAAGAAACTAGAAGAGAACTATAGAAACGGAAAAACATTCCATGCTCATGGATTAGAACACTTAAAATTGTGAAAATGTCAATATTATCCAAAGAAATTCTAGAAATATAATGCGATCACAATCCAAATTCCAACAACATTCTTTACTGAAATTGAAAAACCAATCACTAATTGTATATGGAAAGGAAAGAGGCACCAAATAGCCAAAGCAATATTGAAGAAGAACAAAATAGGAGGCCTCACGCTTTCTGATCTCAAAACACAGCCACTGTAATAAAAACAGCCTGGTACTGGTTCAGTGACAGATGCATAGACCAATGGAATAGAAGCGAGAACCCAGATGTAAATCCATCCATCTATGGGCAGCTGATTTTCAACAAGAGGTCAAAGTTCATTCAACGCGGAAGAAACTGTCTCTTTAACAAATGGAGCTGGCAAAACTTGATACTCATTTGCAGAAAAATGAAACAGGATCCATACCTTTCACAGTTCACAAAAACAAACTCAAAATGGGTGAAAGGCCTAAATGTTAAAGCTATAACATCCCTGTAACATAACTTAGGCACAAAACTATGGTACCTAATATTTTTTCAAAAATAGATTATCAGACACAACTACAAGTTCACGAACAACAGAAGACAAATCAGATAACTGAGTCTTCCTGAAAATTAAATATGTATGCTCATAAAAAGAGTTATCAAAAGAATAAAAAAGACATCCTACAGACTCCTGGGGAAAAAAAAACTTTGAGAATGACATAATTGATAAATGTCTAATCTCTAAAATATATAGAAAACTTCAACAACTCAACAACAAAAAGACAAACAACCCAATTAAAAAATGGGCAAAGGATATGAACGGACACTTCACCAAAGAAGATATTCAAGTGGCCAACAAACACATGAAGAGATGCTTGTGATCATTGACTGTTTGAGAGATGCAAGTCAAAACTACAATGAGATACCATCTCACTCCTACAAAAATGGCACCGATTATTAAAAAAAACAGAAAACAACAAATGCTGATGAGGTTCTCGGGAGATTGGAACCTTATCCACTGCTGGTGGGATTGGAAAATGGCACTTCCCCAAAAAGCTAGACATAGAAATACTTTAGGATCCAGCAATCCCACTCTTAGGCATATACCCGAGGGATCTAATAACAGTGACACGAATAGACATATTCACACCTATGTTCATTGCAACATTATTCACAATAGGAAAAAGATGGAAACAACCTAAGTGCCCATCAACAGATGAATGGAAAAACAAATTCCAGTACATACATACAATGGAATACTATGCAACTATAAAGAATAATGACAAGTTCTCGAAATATAACATGGATGAATCTGGAGAATATTATGCTGAGAGAAATAAGGCAATCACAAAAGGACAAATACTGTATGATCTCACTTTTATAAAAAGACAAAAATAGGTACATATACAGAAATCAACTCTCATTGGTGGTTACAATGGATGGGGGGGCAGAGGGGAATCACTCTCTAGATAATAGCCACTTGTTATTTTTGGTGATGGAAAAGGCAGTATCGAATGTGGGTGAAGTGTGCACAACTTGACCAAAGTAAATGATGACACTAAGAAGTACACAAGAATAAGGAACGTTTTGGCAGCAACAATAATTAACAACCAAAAAAATATGTTCTGTTGTTACATAGGTAGATACATATGCATAGATGTGTATAGGAAGTTATATGTGTATATATATATGTGCATGTATGGATGTATATGTTGTTGTTGTGTGCCATCAAGTTGATTCAGACTCATAGAGACCCTATGTGACAGAGTAAAACCGCCCCATAGGGTTTCCAAGGAGCAGCTGATGGAGTCAAACAGCCGACCTTTTGGTTAGCAGCCTGAGCTCTTAACCACTTCACCACCAGGGCTCCTGATGTATCTGTAGGTATATGGATATACATATATATAATATATAAAATAAAGCAAATAGGGGGCACAGTTACGGATACTTCCCAGGCATAACAAGACACCTCATGGGACTGATTTACTGGACAAGTAGAGAGTAGAGGAAGCCCTGAGACTATTGCCCTGAGATGCCCTTTAATTTGGAACTGAAGCCACTCCCAGAGGTCACCTTTCAGCTAAATAACAGATTGGCTTATAAAATAAACAATATCACCCGTGAGTACTGCACTTCTTAAAAAATCATCTATATGAGACCAAATGGTCAACATTTACCCTAAAGCAAAGCAAAGATGAGAAGGTAAGGGGGCAGGGCAGGGAAGATAGATTAATGGAAATGGAACAACCAGAATGGAAATGAGAATGATGACACTATGTGAAAAATGTAACCAATGTCACTGAACTATAAGTATAGAAATATTAAATGGGAACCTAATTTGCTGTGCAAACTGTCATAAAAAATACAATAAAATATTATACTAAATAATCCTCTCCTTCCTATCGCCTAGCTGTTTTTCTTCTTTCTAATTTTGGTCTTAGATGCTAACAATGTACTGAAAACACACACACACACATACATACACACACACACGGCTCTCAAAGTGATGCAATATAAATGCAGGTGGTAGCCTTCAAGTCAAAAATGTTGGGCCATACATGACATAATTTATAAAGAAAATGTTCTTCATTCTACTTTGATGAGTAGCATCTGGGGTCTTAAAAGCCTGTGAGTGGTCATGTAAGATACTCCACTTCTCTCAACTCTTCAGGAGCAAGGGAGTATGAACAGAACCACAGACACAAGGGAAAGATCAGTCCAAAGGACTAATGGACCACAACTACCACGGCCTCCACCAGTTTGAGTCCAGTACAACTAGATGGTGGCTGGCTACAACCACTGACTGCTCTGACAGGGATCACAACAGAGGGTCCCAGACAGAGCTGGAGAAAAATGTAGAACAAAATTCTAACACAAAAAAAAAGACCAGACTTACTGGCGTGACAGAGACTGGAGGCACCCCCAAAGTATGGACCATGGACATGCTTTTAGCTCAGTAATGAAGTCACTCCTGAGGTTTACCCTTCAGCCA
>NW_004444192.1:2559137-2570417 GCF_000243295.1 Trichechus manatus latirostris
CTACCAACTGTTCTGACCAGGGGCACAATAGATAGTCCCTGACAGAATGGGAGAAAAATGTAGCACAAAACTCAAATTTCTAAAAAAATCAGACTTACTGGACCAGTGGAGACTAGACGAACCCCCAAGACTATTGTCCTGAGATACCCTTTAAACTTGGAACTGAAGTCACTCCCAGAGCTCACCTTTCAGCCAAATAACAGAGTGGCTCATAAAATAAACAATGTCACCCATGAGTACTGTGCTCCTTTAAATAATCATCTATATGAGACCAAATGGTCAATATTTACCCTAAAACAAAGATGAGAAGGTAAAGAGGAGCAGAGAAGCTAGACTAACGGATACAGAACAACCAGAATGGAAATAAAGAGAATACTGACATATTGTGAAAATGTAACCAATGTCATTGAACAATATGTATAGAAATTGTTACATGAGAACCTAATTTGCTGTGCAAACTTCACCGAAAACAAAACAAAACATAAGCACAGAGAAGATGTGCTTTTAAGGATTTTCCTGTATTGAGTAATAGGCACATTAAGTTCCAATATTAACACCAAACCAACCAAACCCATTACCGTCAAGTCAATTCTAACTCATAGTGACCCTATAGAACATAGTAGAACTGTCCCATTTGGTTTCCAAGGAGCAGCTGGTGGATTCGAACTGCCAACCTTTTGGTTAGCAGCCAAACACTTAACCACTGTGTCACAAATATTAATACAAGAAGCATATGATTCGAGTTGTTAAGGTACATGTATAGATGTTCACATCTCTCTAAGGGAGTTTCTCCAACTTTGTACTCTTCCATAATTCATGACTACTCCTGAGGTAGAGGGAAGTTTCCTGATGCACCTTGAGTGACTTTTCCTTTCTTATCTACTCCTAGCGATCATAAAACCTCTGAGACAGCAACGACAGAAAACAACAGTAGAAAACAAGGAAGAAAGCACAATTGCTCCTTGTTTCATTGCCTTTAGCCACATGAGAAGTCATGTAATTATAAAATTTTAAACCTTGGGATCAACTAGCCTCATCTCTTCCTCTTTTAAATGACACCGTAAGAGGTGGAACCAACATGGTGCTATAGACAGAAGCATCATGCAGTATCTCCATAGTAAAAATGCAAAAAAACTAAGTAAAACAGAGACAAACGTCATTCCTGGAACCCTAGGTGTCAAATGAAGAGATAAAGAACTCAGCCAAGCACCGAATGTAATAAGAAACAGACGGGGAACAGAGAGTGAGGAGAGATACAAGCGGAGGTCCCCTATCAGCTAACAGAGCACAGATTCACCATCTTGGACTCCTGTCAGAGATCAGCAGACAGTGAGTACAGGAAAGCAGCTTCACGGAGCTCCCAGCTGGAAACAGAACACCCAGTAATCAGTGATACACACTTTCCCACCCACCCCCCATACATCTTCCCCTTGCTTGGCCTCTGCCATTCCCAGCAGGCCGAGGTTGCTTGGCTGGGAGGCATCAGCTCCGTGCTGCTTGGATTCACCCCACTCACACTGGACAGTGCCTTCAGTGTCATTTCTTTGTTGCTAGTATTGCTTTTTTCAGCTTCTTTGGGTTTCTTCCCTGCCTCTCACCTCCTCCTCCTCATTTCTCTCAAACACCTGGCTCTGTGTGCCATCTTTGCTTCTTCTTGACAGGCTGTGAAGTGCCGCTCAGCTGGGGAACTGCTTCCTTGCTCCGTGACACCATGCTAGTGGGATCCCCAGGGCCTTTTTTGTTTTGTTTTGTTTGTTTGTTTTCTATTTCTTTTTGTGGCTTGGGAGCCCCTCCTAGCCATGCTGTACTGTGGGGCTGGCAAGCCACTTCCTTGGTCTGCGCAGCCTTGTCATTGGGATCCCTGGGGGTATTTCTTTCTTTTTTCTTTTATCTTTTTTGTCTTTTTTCATTTCTCAGTTTTTTATCTCTCTCTACTTACCTTCTTTTCATGTATCCTGAATACCTGGAGCTGTGTGCCATCTCTGCCCCTTCTAGACAGACTGTGCCATGATGCCTGGAAGCCACTTCCTCAGTCGCCAGTGGGATCCCTGGGGGTATTTCGTTTTTTAAATTTATTTATTTATTCTCTTTTTCTTTTTTCCTTTTTGTTTTTCTCCATTCTTGGTTTCTCATCTCTCCACTCCAATGACAAGCTCCCTCAGCACTTTTTTCTTTTATTTGTTTTGTTTGTTTGTTTTAGCACCTGTTTCTCTCTCCTTTCTCTCTTCTTTCCCATACCCATCTTAGCTCCACACATCACGACCTCCCCCCTCCCTCCTGACTACCTGCATTGTGCACTGAACATCACAGCCTTGAGAGCACAGGCATGGCCTACTGGAACCTGCCCTGCACTGACCCCTGGCCCACCCTGCCAGCCCCAGTACATGCAACAAACAACCCATTCCAGCCTCTCTCCTTCAGCTAGACCTGACCTACTGCACCATAGCTGAGCCACTGGCCCTGCCCATTGGAAAAGGAGATGAAAAATATCATGCCCACAGAAGAGCAAACCACAAAGAACACACAGACTGACTGCTCAGATATAACCAAATAAAACGAAAAAGCAGGATGAAACAAACAATCTACAATCAATAAATGAAGAAAATAACTACTGAATGTCCTGAGGACAGCTGACAATACCAAAATATATTAAAAAACAGGACACCATGGTTCCAGTAGGCATCCAAAATAAAACCCCAGAAGACTTTCCAGTAGAAGAAAAGGCACTAGAATTACCGGATAGGGAATTCAAATCTCTACTATTCAGACCTATTCAAGAGTTGAAGCAAAAAACAGACAAAAATGAGGAAAAAATAGACAAATTCATGGAAAAGGCAGACAAATTCATGGAAAATAGAGACAAAAAAAAAGGAAGAATTCAGGAAAATAATACAGGAATAAAATGCCA
Organism: Trichechus manatus latirostris; assembly: GCF_000243295.1. Lineage (NCBI taxonomy): Eukaryota > Metazoa > Chordata > Mammalia > Sirenia > Trichechidae > Trichechus > Trichechus manatus. Next base: position 2,562,046 of record NW_004444192.1, read on the forward strand.
AAATAAATTCACAACTAGAAATCATACAAAAACAACAATTAGAAATCCCAAAGATAAGCAAGATTTCAGAAATGGACAGTGAAATAGAAGGTCTGAGGAGCAGGTTTGAAACAATGGAAGACAGAATTAGTGAAATTGAAGACAAACACTTGGATACAACTTTGAGGAAAAATCCGAAAAAAGAACAGAGAAAAATGAAGAAACCCTGAGAATGATGTGGGATACAATAAAAAGCAAAAATTTGCAAGTGATTGGAGTTCCAGAACAGGGGGAGAAAATGGAAAACACAGAGAGGATCATTGAAGAATTGCTGACAGAAAACTTCCCTAATATCATGAAAGATGAAAAGCTGACCATCCAAGAAGCTCAATGAACACCATATAGATAGACCTCAAAAGAAAATCACCAAGGCATATCATAATCACACTTGCTAAAACCAAAGACAAAGAAAGAATCCTGAGAGAAGTTCAAGAAAAATGAAAAGTCACATACAGAGGAGAAACAATAAGACTAAACTCTGATTACTCGGCAGAAACCATGCAGGCAAGAAGACAATGGGATGACTTAGATAAAACCTTGAAAGAAAAAAAATTGCCAACCAAGAATAATATATCCTGCAAAACTCTCATTCAAAGATTATGGTGAAATTAGGACATTTCCAGATAAACAGAAATTAAGGGAACATGTAAAAACCAAACCAAACTTAAAAAAATTATTAAAAAGAGTCCTTCGGTTTGAGAACAAACAACATCAGACCACAGCCTGAATCTAAGACACAAGATGGCACCAGCCAGATACCAACCTAGGAAATGAACTCTCAAGGACTATTCAGAATCAAAAGATTTACAAGAGGGAACCAGAGATGTTAATCTTAAAATGAAAACAACGTCAGAACAATAAAAGAGGGAATAAATGGTGTAGGTATACAACTTCCTAATGGAGAGGAAGGCAAGGTGATACCAAGTAATAATAGACTGGTTCAAACCTAGGAAGATAAGGGTAAATTTCAAGGTAACTACAAATTAAGTTAACAAACCTACTCATCAAAATAAAGAAGAAAAACATAAAGTCTCAGTAAAAACAACATCCACAAAAACAAACGAAATGAAAAATATATCACAAACACAAGGAATTCAGCACAAGAGAGTAAGAGGAACAAAGAAAACATCAACACCACAAAAAAAAGCACTACAAAATGACAGCAATAAACTCACATCTATCAATAATTACACTGAGTGTAAATGGCCTAAAGGCACATATAAAGAGACAGAGAGTGACAGGATTAAAAAAACAGGATCCATCAATATACTGTCTACAAGAAACACACCTTAGAAACAAAGGCATAAATATATTAAAAATCAAAAGATAGGAAAAAAAAATACATCAAGCAAACGGTCCCAAAAAAAGAGCAGGAATGGCAATACTAATCTCAGATAAAATAGACTTTAAAACAAAATCCGCCATAAAAGACAAAGAAGTGCACTAAATGACACAGTGAAGGCAAGAGAAACTGACTTTCCCAGTCACCTGGCTAGAAATAGATCCCAGCTCAGACTCAAGAGTTCCAGCTCAATGTTCTCTCAAACAAGCCATACTGCAATAAAAAGCTGAATTCATTTAGCAGTAATGTGTTTTATGGTTGCTTATTAGAATGTCGATTAAGTATTTGCATACCCTGGTTCTGTCCCTCAACCTCTCTATATTCCCACCCTGTATTAGCTTTAGCTGACCTATGCCATACCTGATGATGCCTAAATCTAAGCCTCCAGCACATACAGCTCTCTTGAACAAGTTTCTTTGCTGAATAGTACCAATACTACATGCTCGACATAGCCAAAAATAACCTCATTATCTTATCTCCATTACAATAATGGCACCCTACCCACCCAGGCACACAGCCAGAGAGCCAGCATTGTCCTAGGCTCTTCCCCTTCCTTCTCTCCCTACATTTACTTGGTTATCTAGTACTATCACTTCACCTAACCATCTCACCATCCCACACAACTGCCTTACCCCAGGCTCTTGTCATTTCTCATCTGCAGGCTGGGATACCTTTCTCAGGTATCCAATTTCCACGTTCTTTCCAGAGCACTCTTTCTAAAACACAAAGAAAATTTTACTGCTCCCCTCCTTAAAACCCTTCCATCTCTCTCCATCACTTGCCAAAGTCCCAAATTCCTGTTTCCTGTAGAAGGTCCAGAATGATCTCAATCTTGCATTTCTGTTCAGCTTTATTTTTCACAACTTCTTGCCCCTCACCTTCTGGGCTAACAAATCTGAATATCTGTAATTCATCACAAGTTGTTCTATCATGCCCCGTTTATTGGTGCTTGCTGAAGTGTACCTATCCCTCTTACTTCTGGCCCAGACCTGCCAAACTAACCCTCCTAATGCTTCAAGGCTCAAGTCACAAGTTGTCTGTGTATCTACAAGGCCTGTGGAGGAGAAGGTCCGGGTACTGTGACAGCCTCGGTATCTTATCGTCAGTGAGGGCTTCCTAATCTATATTTCCATAAAAGTTGGGGGTAGGAAGAGCAGAGCCAGTCAACAACACCTTGTTAGCTTCCATCAAGTCAGCCCCTGACTCATAACAACTCCATACACAATGAAACAAAACCCTGCTGGGTCTTGTGCCATCCCCATGATGGGTCCCAGCTGAGACTGTTGTGATCCATTGGGTTTTCACTGACTGATTTTCAGAAGTAGATTGCCAGACATGTCTTCCCAGACCATCTCGCCTGGAAGCTCCACCAAAAACTATTCAGCATCATAGCAATACACAGGCCTCCACTGATATAGGTGGGTAGTGGCTGTACATAAGGTGCATTGGCAGGAATCAAAAGCCTGGGTCTTCTGCACAGAAGGCGAGAATTCTACCACTAAACTGTCATTGCCAACACCTTAGGTTTGGCTAATTTGCATATAGTCAGTCAATGATGGGCAGGAGTAAATAGCAATACCCCCAGAAACTGAGTTCTCCACTAGACAGTACAAGAACCATGAGGTCCACCAAGGCATTGACACCATTCCCACCACATAGGTACAAGCTCTTTGTGCTCTTCAAATGCATGTGAAGGTAGGTGCATTGCAGAGTCTCTGGACCTAGCTATGAGACAATCCTCAATCCAAATCTGATGATCATGCGGGCCTGGGCACCCAGATAAGAATTATTATGAGCAATTAGGGAAGGCTACCTCTAGTCTGTTATGACTCATTTCACTGAAGCCAGAGACTGAATGTAGCTCTTAGACTCTAGCTTTGATGGCTCCGTCTAAATGCCCCTCATCTGTACACCCACTGCACGCTTCATCCTGAAGTGAGTCCACTTCGTGTCTCCTGCCCACCTCCTAACACCTTCACCTCTGTGAGCTCCTTAGAGCAGGAACTGCATTAGTGCCCAGTGAATAATAACACTTAATGAATGTTTGATGAGTGAATGAAAACATTTTAAGAGTTCTACTTCTCGATTCAGTTATTCCATTCTGTTTTAAGTCAACAGCTTGGCATGCTTTTTTGTACCCCACATTGAAACTACTGTGACAAATGCTAGCTACGTTTATGTTGAATGTCTGTAGGTAATCATTTGCACTCCTAATTAGTTTTTTCCAAGTCTCCCTCTGAGTCATTATCCTTCTCCAACTTTAAAAAATATATATACCTTTCTGTTCTGATTCTAAAAGTTGGTTCAAATCTAAAGCCTACTTAATGAAATAGCTTAGTTTGAGACAGTCTTCTTGCTCATTTCTCAGAGCCTAACACCATCACACAACACTTGCTTCAGATTTTCCATTTTTTATTAAACACTTGTATTTCAATTATCTGAATTCCATCTATTATGTTATTTTTTGTAAAGCTTTAACAAAATGCATCAAAATAATTGCATTTTTTCTCCTAGTTGTATTAAATAAATTTAAACATATGACTTACCAAAAATGTCTTATAAAAAATATTAATACCTTTTCCAATTTGCAACTTTTCTCAAATACTTAGACTCTAATATTGATGACGAAGAGATATGAGTAAAGTATCACACTGCATTCATATATCACTATCCACTTCTGCAATTTAGCAACAAATCCATCGTATGGGGAAAAGACAGTCTTTTTAACAAATGGTGCTGGCAAAACTGGATATCCATCTGCAAAAAAATGAAACAGGACCCATACCTCACACCATATAAAAAAACTAATTCAATATGGTTCAAAGACCTAAATATAAAACCAAAAACTATAAAGATCATAGAAGAAAAAATAGGGTCCACATTAGAGGCCCTGATGTGTGGCATAAATAGCATACAAACCATAACTAACATTATACAAACACTAGACGATAAGCTAGATAACTGGGATCTTTTAAAAATTAAACATTTATGCTCTTCAAAAGAATAAAAGGAGAACCACAGACTGGGAAAAAAATTTGGCTATGACAAATCTGACAAAGATCTAATCTCTAAAATCTATCGGAAAATCCAACACGTCTACAACAAAAGGACAAGTAATCCAATTAAAAAATGGGCAAAGAGTATGAACAAACACTTCACCAAAGAAGACATTCAGGCAGCTAACAGATACATGAGGAAATGCTCAAGATCACTAGCCATTAGAGAAATGCAAATCAAAACTACAATGAGATACTATCTCACCCCAACATTACTGGCACGAATCAAAAAAACAGAAAATAATAAATGCTGGAGAGGCTGCAGGGAGCTTGGAACTCTTGTGCTCTGCTGTTGGGAATGTAAAATGATCCAACCATTTTGGAAAATGATATGGTGCTTCCTTAAAATGCTAGAAATAGAAATATCATATGATCCAGCAATCCCACTCCCGGGAATATATCCTAGAGAAATAAGAGCCATCACACTAAAAGAAATATGCACATCCATGTTCATTGCAGCATTATTCACAACAGCAAAAAGATAGAAACAACCTAGATGCCCATCAACAGATGAATGGATAAACAAACTATGGTACATACACACAACGGAATACTACGCAACAATAAAGAACAATGATGAATCTGCAAAGCATCTCACAACATGGATGAATCTGGAGGGCATTATGCTGACTGAAATAAGTCAACCACGAAAGGACATATACTGTATGAGACCACTACTATAAAAACTCATGAAAAGGTTTACACATAGAAAGAAACAATCTTTGATGGTTACTAGGGAGGGGAGAGGTGGAGAGGAAAAACACTAACTAGAAAATAGATAAGTGGTAACTTTGGTGAAGTTTAAGACAGTACACAATTCTGGGGAAGTCAGCACAACTTGACCAAGGCAAGGTCATGGAAGCTCCAGAGACACATCCAAACTCCCTGAAGGACCAAATTACTAGGTTGAGGGCTACGGACCATGGTCTCAGGGGACACCTAGCTCAACTGGCATAACCCAGTTTATAAAGAAAATGTTCTACATCCTACTTTGGTGAACAGCATCTGGGGTCTTAAAAACTTGTGAGTGGCCATCTAAGATACTCCACTGGTCCCACTTCTTCTGGAGCAAGAGAGAATGAAGAAAACCAAAGTCACAAGGGAAAGATTAGTCCAAAGGACTAATGGACCACAACTACCACAGCCTCCACCAGACTGAGTCTGGCACAACTAGATGGTGCCCGGTTACCACCACTGACTGCTCTGACAGGGATCACAATAGAGGGTCAGAAAAATGTAGAACAAAGTTCTAACTCACAAAAAAAGACTAGATTTACTGGTCTGACAGAAACTGGAGAAACCCTCAGAGTATGGCCCCTGGACATCCTTTTAACTCAGTGCTGAAGTCACTCCTGAGGTTCACCCTTCAGCCAAAGATTAGACAGACCCATAAAACAAAATGAAACTAAATGGGCACACCAGCTCAGGGGCAGGACAAGAAGGCAGGAGGGGACAGGAAAGTTGGTAATGGAGAACCCAAGATTGAGAGGGGGAGAGTGTTGACATGTCATAGGATTGGCAACCAATGTCACAAAACAACATGTATATCAATTTTTTAGTGAGAAACTAATTTACTCTGTAAACTTTCATCTAAAGTACAATTTAAAAAAAGAAAAAAAAAGATGTTCTTTTATATTTATCCATCTGGTAAATATTAAAAACCTAATATCAAGTGTTGACAAGAATGTAGGGAATAGTAAGTCATTATTTTGCTGTTGGGAGTATAAATTGGAGAAGAATTTGGCAAAATTTTGTATAGTTAAGATATAGATGTTTTCAACCCAGTGATGCTACTTCAAATGTGTGAAAGAAGACTTGTTAAGAATATTCATTGCAGCATTTTACAAGGGCAAAAAAATTTAAAACAACTTTGGAGGGTATGCTGCTTAGAGAATTACTAGGAGAATGAATGCATAGATTATTGTACGTTAATATAATAGGATCCCAAGCAGCAGTTGAAAATAAGCTCTCTACATATGTCATCATGGATTAATCTTCAAAACAGAGGCTGAGCTAGCAAAGTAATTTGCAGAAAGATATGCATAACAATTATTTTTATGGATAAGCTTAAAATACACATAATAATATTATAGGCTGTTTATGGATGTTTACACATGTAGCAAAAGCACAAGACTCATAAACCTAAGAATTGTGATTACCTCCAGGAAAAAAGACAGAGGGAGTAAATACTTTACCTAGAAAAATAACTGAAAATAAGCAAATGAGACAAAAATTTAGCATTGAAAATCTGGTTTAGATGCAGGAAAATATGTTATTTTATATCATTCTTTATGCTTTCTGTATGTCTTAATCAATTATTTAAAAAAGAAAAATGAATGAAGAAAAGAAGTGCTTGTTCATCATAGAAACATCATTGTTGTTGTTAGCTGCCATTGAGCAGAGTCTGACTCACGGAAATCTTAGGTACACAGAATGAAATGTCTTCCAGTCCTGCCTCATCCTCACAATCACCAGCATGTTAGAGGCTGTTGGTCCATTGTTGCGCCTATTGTGCCAGTTCATCTCACCGAAGACCTCCCATGCCCTCATTGGCCCTCTACTTCACCATACATGATGACCTCCTCTAGCAATTGATCCCTTCTGATGACATGTCCAAAGCAATTGAATGAGCAATGTTTTATTATGATCCATAAGGTTTGCATTGGCCAATTTTCAGAAATAGATCACCAGGTCTTTTTTCCTAGTCTGTTTTAGTCTTGAAGCTTTGATGAAACCTGTCCATCATGGGTGACCCTGCTAGTATTTGAGATATTGGTGGCATAGCTTCTAGAATCACAGCAACATGCAAGCCACCACAGTATGACAAACTGATAGATGGGTGATGGCATACAAACATTAGAAAAATAACCATTAAGAAGAAAACGACCACTCTTAATGTTTTGTTATATCTCCTTCTAGATTGTTTCTATGCATATTTTATACAGTTAAGAAAACTCTTCATTTTCTATGTTCTATTCTGTTGTTTATTTACTTAATACAATAGCATAAGCATTCCTATGTTGTGATAATGGTGGCCCAGTATCACATTAAATGGTTGTTGGGGCATTTGGCTTTTTCTAATTTTTTTTTTATTATTATGAAAATTGCTATAAAGAATGTCTTTGTACAGAGCTTTTCTATATTTTTCTATATTTTGGATTATGCTGTTTGAAGGACATTCTAAATTTATAAGAACTAAAAAGTCAACCATGGTAAGAATGTAAGAGCATCAAAACAATTATTGATTCAAGCATCAAGTACAGAGCTTTGGAGAAAACTCGAGGTGACTCCTTGCTAAGGGGTCGGTTTGTGTGAGGTCAGACCTGCATCTGCTTGTGTCATGTCTGAAAATATCTCCAAGTAGTCCAGTAATTACCAACTGATTAAAGACAAGGAGTTGGAAAATCTTCTATATCTGTAGGGGAATTTAGGCAGTGGTACAGGTCCCGCTTGGCAACACTTTTTTCTGTAGGGCTGGATTATACATTCTCAGGAGGGAGCCCCCAGAGAAGCAATGATCTCAGGCAGCTGAGCCAGTGCTGTGACTGTAAAATGTTACTATGTAGGATTAGGAGAGTACAGAAAAAGCAGGAAATAAGCTCTTACAAAAAGAATGTCATATAAGCCAAGAGAAAAAAGCAATACCATCATTTAAAATCACTTAATATTTATTATTTTAAAACAAGTCCCTGGGTGGTACAAATGGTTAATGCGTTCAGCTGCTAATTGAAACCTTGAAGGTCCAAGTCAACCCAGAAGCACCTCAGAAGAAAGGGCTGGTGATCTACTTCCGAAATATCAGCGGTAGAAAACACTATGGATCACAACTCTACTCTGACACACTTGGGGTTGCCATGTTGTTGTTGTCGTCAGATGACGTGGAGCTGGTTCCAACTCACACTGACCCTATGTACAACAGAAAGAAACACCGCCTG
>NW_004444192.1:2572063-2603771 GCF_000243295.1 Trichechus manatus latirostris
TGCTGCCTTTTGAAATCATCTGTTCAGCTCTTTTACTTCATCAAAGAATGATGAGGGTTACCATGGGTTGAAGTCAACTCAAAGACAACTATTTTTTTTTTTTTTAGTCAAAAACAAAATAAAACCAAAATCCCAGCAGGAGAATCATGTAATGCATTGTTATTGTTGTTCTTGTTACCTGCCTTTGAGTCAGCTCTGACTCATGGTGACCCTATGTACAGCAGAATGAAACATTGCCCAGTCCTGCACTATCTTCATGATCTTTGATATTCTCAGGTCCATTGTTGCGGTCACTGTATATTTTGACCACCTTCGAACATAGGAACATAGGGGGCTCATCTTCCAGCACATTATCAAACAATATTCTGTTTTGATCCATAGGGGTTTCATTGGATAATATTCGGAAGAAGATCACCAGCCCTTTCTTCCTAGTTTATTTCAGTCTGGAAGCTCTACTGAAACTTGTGCACCGTGGGTGACTGCTGGTATTTGAAATACTCATGGCATAGCTTTCCACATTAGAACAACACACGCTATCACAGTACAACAAACTGACAGTTGGGCAATGGATGTGATGCATAGAAATTCTAAATATCATTCCTATGGTGACAGAAAATTGTGCACCTTTAGCAAAAAAAAAAAACTACATAAAATATTTTAAAAACTTATTTCCCTTTGAATATATATCTGTGGTAAAAATGGGTGGGAAAAAATTTCAGTGCACAGTTACATTATTCTTAGCCAACCTTTGTGCAAAGATACACCCTACATTTCAAAATATGAAAACACGGAAATAAAAATGTAACTCTATTTAAGTTATGCTGGGAATGACAAATTGAAGAGGAATGGCATCATATTTATCATCAAAAAGAACATGTCAATATCTATCCAGAAGCACAACACTAACAGTGATAGGATAATATCCATATGCCTACAAGAAAGACCAGTTAATATGACTGTTATTCAAATTTACCCACAAACCACTAAGGCTTAAGACGAAAAAATTGAAGATTTTTAACAACATCTGCAGTTTGAAATTGATCAAACATGCAATCAAGATGCATTGATAATTATTGGTGATTGGAATAAGAAAGCTGGAAACAAAATAAAAGGATCAGTAGTTGGAAAATATGGCCTTGGTGATACAAATGACACTGGAGATCTCATGATAGAATTTTGCAAGACCAGCAACTTATTCATTGCAAATACCTTTTTTCAATTTAACATAAATGGCTACTATATATGTGGACCTTGCTGGATGGAATCAAATCGACTACATCTGTGGAAAAAGACAATGGAGAAGCTCAATATCATCAGTCAGAATAGGGCCAGGGGCCAACTGCGGCACAGACCACCAATTGCTCATAAGCAAGTTCAAGCTGAAGCTGAAGAAAACTAAAACAAGTCCACAAGAGCCAAAGTATAACTTTGAGTATATCCCACCTGAATTTAGAGACCATCTCAACAATAGATTTGACACATTAAAAATAAATTACCAAAGACAAGATGAGTTGTAGTATGACAAGGACGTCATAGATAAAGAAAGAAAAAGGTCATTAAAAAGACAGGAAAGAAAGCAAAGACTTGTTGTCAGAAGAGACCTGAAACTTGCTCTTGAACTTAGAGTTGTTAAAGCGAATGGAAGAAATGATGAAGTATAAAAGCTGAACAGAGGATTTCAAAGGGTGGCTTGAAAAGACAAAGTAAAGTATTATAATGAAATGTGCAAAGACCTGGAGTTAGAAAACTAAAAAGAAGAACACATTCAGCATTTCTCAAGCCAAAAGAGCTGAAGAAAAAAATTCAAGCCTCAAGTTGAAATTTTGAAAGATTCTATGGACAACACAGAATGACTCAGGAAACATCAAAGGAAGATGGAAGGAATACAAAGAGTCACTGAACCAAAAAGAATTCGTTGATGTTCAACCATTTCAGAAGGTTGCATAAGATCAAGAACCAATGGTAATGAAGGAAGAAATCCAACCGGCACTGAAGGCACTGATGAAAAATAAGGATCCAGGAACTGACCAAATACAATTGAGATGTTTCAACAAACGGATGCAAAGCTAGAAGCGCTCACATGTCTATACCAAGAAATTTGGAAGACAGCTACCTGGCCAACCAACTGAAAGAGGTCCATATTTGTGCCCATTGGAAAGAAAGGTGATCCAACAGAATAAGGAAATTATAGAACAATATCATCAATGTCACAAGCAAGTAAAGTGTTGCTGAAGATAATTCAAAAACAGTTGCAGCAGTACATCTACAGGGAACTGCTAGAAATTCAAGCTGAATTTGGAAGAGGATGTGGAACCAGGGATATCATTGCTGATGTCAGATGGATCTTGGCTGAAAGCAGAGAATAGGAGAAATATGTTAACCTGTTTTTTATTGATTATGCAAAGGCATTCGATTATGTGCATCATAACAAATTATGGATAACATTGCAAAGAATGGGAATTCCAGAACACTTAATTGTGCTCTTGAAGATGTACATAGACCAAGAGCAGTCATTCAAACAGAACAAGGGGATACTGTGTGGTTTAAAGTCAGGAAAGGTGTGCGTCAAAGTTGTGTCCTTTCACCACACTTATTTAATCTGGTTGGTGAGCAAATAATCCAAGAAGCTGGACTACATGAAGAACTGGGCATCAGGAATGGAGGAAGACTCATTAACAACCTGTGATATGCAGACGACACAACCTTGCTTGCTGAAGGTGAAGAGAACTTAAAGCACTTACTGATGAAGATTTAAGACTACAGCCTTCAGTATGGATTATACCTCAACATAAAGAAAACAAAAATCCTCACAACTGCATCAATAAGGAACATCATGATAAACAGGGAAAAGACCGAAGTTGTCATAGATTTCATTTTACTTGGATTCTCAATCAACGCCCAGGGAAGCAGCAGCCAAGAAATCAAACGACGTACTGCATTGGGCAAATCTGCCACAAAAGACCTCTTTAAAGTCTTTAAAAGCAAAGATGTTACTTTGAGGATTTAGGTGCAGCTGACTCAAGACATAGTATTTTCGTTCACCTCATATGCATGCAAATGCTGGATTCCTTTCAATTATGGTATTGGCAAAGTATATTGAATGTACCATGGACTGCCAGAAGAATGAACAAGTCTGTCTTGGAAGAAGAACAATCAGAATGCTCTCAGAAGGGAGGATGGCGAGACTTCATCTCACATACTTTGGACGTGTAATCAGGAGTGACTAGTCCCTGGAGAAGGACATCACGCTTGGTAGAGTAGAGGGTTAGCAAAAAAGAGGAAGATCCTCAATGAGATGGATTGACACGGTGGCTGCAACAATGGGCTCAAGCATAACAACAATCATGAGGATGGCACAGGACTGGGCAGTGTTTTGTTTTGTTGCACATAGGGTCGCTGTGAGTCAGAACCGACTGGGCGGCACCTAACAACAGGAACAAATTTAAGCTTATAGTACAGGGAGAAAAAGAACATAAAATAGCAAAGCGTATGTTCCAACTTTGAAAAGCAACATCTTTTTTTGAACTTGTTTGTGTATTTCTATTATTATTATTATTTCTTTTGTAATGGGATACAGATGCATCCAACTGCATAAGAGCAAACTCATGCAGTTGGATGGGTGAGTAAAAAGACTTTGAAGAGCCTTTCTCTCACCGCTTTGTAGGAGTGGTGATCTTTATTATTACACCCAAAGAGTGACTTAGCAAAGCCAGGAACAGCCGAACGGAAAAGCCTTAGGGGAGCACGGACTTAGAACTCTCATCGGTTTTCTCATTATCTCAGAAGCCACAAGAAGCCCTCACAGTCAAACCCCATTGCAGACACCCTTAGCAAGCTGTCATGAGGCCACCCACACCCTCCTATGGTACAGTGATCATTAGCTTTTCATCCCAAAAACACTTTGCAAACATTAGCTAATTAACAGGAGTTAGCAGACAAACACCAATAAGGAAGCAGAGCAGGAGTAGAGTTATATAACCTCAGCTAAGATGTGTTCACAAAGTTGGAATGAACAATTTAATCTCAGTAAATGCCATACTCTGGACCATAATTTAGAGGTCATAGTTATTAATGACATTAAGTTCCTTGATTATTAAAGAGTAGGTGCGCAGTAAGTCCTCCTGGAACTTATGAGAACTTCATTCTCCCCTCCACCCCAAAAAAAGAAAAGGAAAAGCATTATTTATATGAATCCTGGTTTTTAGCCAATAAAAAACAAACCAAACCCATTGCCATCGAGTCTATTCCAACTCATGGCGACCCCACGTATTACAAAGTAGAACTGAACTCGTATGATTTTCTTGGCTGTAATCTTAAAGGAAGCAGATGACTAGGCCTTTCTTCCACGGCACAACTGTGTGGGTTCAAACCTCCAAACTTATCAAACATCCAAGCACAAAACACCGGGCCTGTTTTTCAGTCAATAGGAAGCATAAAAGAAGCATTTTTCTCAAGTAATCCATGTCGTCTAACTAAGATCTGTGGAAGCAATATGATAGGGAATGAGCAGTTCATTTTGATACTATTATGTATGACGCCTGTTTTGAATGAGTTAGTTCATTTTTGTATTATTGTTTATTTTTGGCTAGGTAATTTACACTTGTAGGTATACTACTTGTTTTATTATGGGCAAAATTAGTTTGATCACCATCCTAAGCATAAGATAAACCCTGAAGGGAAAAAATATATTAAATTCCCTTGCATCTAATTAGCAGGATAATTTTGGTATTTTCTATTGCCACATTAACTAGACACTCTTAGTGACTCATCAGACAAAAGACAAATAAATGAGGTAAAAAAGATGAGACACTTGATCTCATTCCCTCTCCATAACAAAGTAGGTATTGTGGAGTAGGTATATTATCATTAAAATTGCTTAATATGCTAATCATATGAAATAGTCAGCATTGCTATTCTAATCTTGTTTACACTGCTTTTCTCCATTCGCCCACATAAGAGAAATGACTTGTGACTATACAGTCCATCTGACACTGAAGTAAAATTTCTCTTTATTTTCTCCTTCAAGTTTTGTACCTTTCTTGACCAATACTGAATAGATTTCTTCTTAGCTCATTACATTTCTCATAACTGCTATTGGGAAAGACAAAGATTAACTTGATAAATGCTCTATTGAGGTAAATACAGGGATAATCTGTAAAACCTTAAAACAGCAATAATCTAGTCCAATAGGTAGAACATCTAGCTAAATCATGTCACCACCATTAACATAAACTCTGTGCCCCTAAGAAAAAACTCCCCCTTGCCCTCTAAAAATATCTTTTTAAAGATATATTTCTGATCCCGTCATTCCCTTGTCTAATAGCTCTGTTATTCCCCCTTGTCCTCTAGATAGGTCTAAACTGCTCAGCAAGAAATGAAAGTCTTCATCATCTGCCACCACCTACTTACACAGCCCTATTTTTCAGACCCTTCCCACTCTCAACTTGAACTTTTGTTTTCATCATACCAAATGACTTATCATCTCCTGGACACACCATGCACTCTTTCACCTCTGGCCCATTATTCTGGAGTATCTGGGATTCCTATCTTCCTACAGTGTGGTGTGGAGAAGGATGGGTAAATTTTTTGTTGCCTTGAAAATCGCAATTTACCTTTTCCATGCAATTTCTTTATTTTAGACAATAAAAGAACAGCTTACAAGAAAATGTTCACAACAGCAAAATGCTCATCAAATTACTCCCAGGTTTATTTAGACATGTTCTTATGTATCCCTGAGACTATTTCCTAATCTTTCCTGAAAATTATGTCCTAAACTATGACATTCCTTTTGAATTAAATGATGTGTGTGCATTTGTATATACGGCAACTTATGGAATCTATGTTTTATGCTGGTGAGATGACCGTAGTAGGTGTCCCCCACGCTGAAACAAAATGCTCCACAATTAAGGAGCAGAGAAACTGGACGGATGAATTTGAGAACTGTCACTGAGGGCTCACCGTGTCTCTGATTATGTGCTCAGTTATCCAGTGACATTATCTCACAGTTTAAAAAGTTAATTTCCTTTTCATTAAAAGTGCTCTGAACAGAATAGTGTTACTTTTTCACTAATCTTCTGCTTCCTTTATGTTGAAAGATTAAGAGAATGAAGCTTTTTCTTTGGGTCCAAGAGGAGGGATTTGAGTTATTTTTCAGAACACAAGGGGTCTACCAGAAGCAGATTTAACTGACTTCTCCAGATGCCAGATTTGTTGGAGACAACTGGGATTATGACTATTGGCCAACAGGTATGCTCACTCAGACTTCAAGTGTGGCAACCCAGCATAGAGCACGGGACAGTTCACACACACACACACACACTCACACAAACACGCACAGACACTCACTGACTAAAAATGTCTTCTAGCTTGGCTCATGTTAGCTGCCATTACGTCTGTCCTGATTCATGGCAACTCCACGCACAGTGAACAAAACACTGCCCATTCCTGCTCCATCCCCATGATAGGCTGGGAATCAGACCATTGTGATCGATGGGGTTTTCACTGGCTGATATTTGGAAGTAGATCACCAGGCCTTTCCTCCTAGCGCATCTTAGTCTAGAAGCTCTGCTAAAACCTGTTCGTCATAGCAACATGCAAGCCTCCATTGACAGATGGGTGGTGGCTGCGCATGAGGTGCATTGGCTGGAAATAGAACCCTGGTCTCCAGCATGGAAAGCAAGAATTCTACCACTGAACCAGCACTGTCCCCTGCTTAGCACTTACCACTAGCCAATTCTACACTCAATGCAACTCTTTATGTACTCTCTATTCCTCTACCCAAGACCCTCTCACCTTCAGAAATCTAATATGTGATCAAAGACCCCTCTACATCTTCAGCCTCTTCTTGGCTTAATCAAATCTTAGCTGCCTCATGAATACATTGCTTCCCCTAGATCCTCTAAAGTGGAGGTGATTTTTTCCCTTGTATCCCAGCAGATTCATGCTCAAGAGGTAATTCATTGCCCTCCTTACTCTCCATTGCTTCTTCTAGATCATTACCTTTCCTCTCTATTACAAAACCCCTGCTCCTCTGAGGTCACTATGTGGCAACATTATCTCTTCTTTGTTTCAAGGTAGTAGATTGAGCTCCCGGCCATGCTCCTTCATTCACTGAAGACGGTAGCTTCTTCCATCATCCCAGGCAACTCAACGTCCATGGAGATGATTTTTCAAAAGCCCTAGCCTCAATTCTTTGACCTCTTTATTTCCAATTATAATCTCTTCTGCTTCACCTCAGCAGTCCACTTCCAAAATTATAATGTGAACATGCCATAAAACAAACTCATACCAAAATTAATGGTCTGACCAGACCTTCTTTATTCCTGTCTTTCTTGCTCACGTACAGCAGCCCTCTAACCACGTGGAACCCTTCACTTTTTCTCACCAACCCTTCCAATTTTGTTTCTCCTCTTATCCAGTTTAGATTGCATTGATCATTTCAGTCTTTCACCCTCCCACCCTTCTCTCTTTCCTTTTATCAGTAGATCATCCCTGCCTCTTTTAGAAGCTGATTTCGTCATTAACTTACATCTTCTTACCTTTCTGGTACCCCCTTTTCAGTCTTCTTTGCCAACTTCTCCTTCTTTAACCTGCAGCCCGATTCCTCTTTTGCCTGCTTCTGACTCACTTCCTATGCAACAGCCAGAGTGATCATATATTATATCTACTTCCCTGATTCAAAAGCCTGCAATTTCTCCTGTTGCATTTAGAATAAAATATGAAATCTTTATATAGTCTTCAACAGCCCCAAACAGGCTTCAACAGCCCCTGCCTCCACATGGATACTCAACTTTCCTCCATACTTGCTACGTGCCATCCACAATGACCCTCATGCTGGTCCTGAAACAAGTCCAAACCTGTTTCCACCTTGTGCTTTCTCACATGTTCTTCCCTCTGTCTGCCTGGAGCACATTATTCCCCCGTGCTTTGCCTAATTGACCCATGTATTGGGTGTTTGCGCAGATGTCAATATTATATAGAAGACTTCCCTATTCTTCATCTAAATCTCATCTCTCTGTTATTCTTTCATGCCCCTCCTGACTTTCCTTTTAGAGCAGCTATCACAATGTTTAATTATGTATTTTGTTGGTGTGATAATTTGCTCAATATTTCTAAACTCTATGAGAGAAAGACTATTTTGTTTATCACTATATCTTCATTGCCTGAAATATAGTAGTAGGTGCTCAATTGTACCAAAAAATGAAGGAATAATAATGACTTTCACGTACCTGTTCAGTGGCACTAGGAGTAGTCAGGCTCCTTCCATAATTTAGGGAACATTAGGACACTTTGCCTTATCTTCATATTGCCTTAAAACAATTATTGATATTTCTTCCTCTGTAGATAACAGGGAAAAAAAGCTCAGAATTTGTAACAGGTTACGAATAGCAGTGTGTTATGTCAACCCTGGGACCAAGCATACCCACTTTGTACTCCAGTTTCCAGAGACACTAGCTATGTGACCCAGAGCAAATTCTAGAAACTCTCTGAGACCCAATTTCCTCATTTGAAAAATGCGAGCAATAGTACCAACTTACAGAGTTATTATGCTGAAAATGAGATATAATTCAGATAACTGCAGCCCTCTGCCTAACATTTAATAGGTGCCCTACAGAGGTTAGTTTCCACCTCATCCCTATTGCTACCCCATTTATGGAAACATTGTCATTTTTTATATGCCATGAGCTTGTTCCATTAAGCTAATGAAATAATCTCACACCCACTATAACAGGACTTCTAAATCACTTCAATGTTTCTTCATCTCCCAGTTATTTTAGGAAGTTTTCAGGAGGTGTCTCTTATGTGTTCAGGAAGAATAATCAATTCTTAATTACTCATGTGCTCAGCCATTTCTTCTTCTCCCTCTTGGGTCCGAGTTCTGATGTGACCACCAATGCCTCCACTGCTGCAGCCGTAGCACTGGGACTGGCTCGTCTCTTAACTGGTACCCATTGAAGATGCTCTGGGCTAAGCTTGGCTGCACTGCATGTCTGTAGTCTGCCAGGACGTCACATACTGCTGCTTCCCGGTGCTGCCCTGTACTCCCTGCCGTTAGTGCCATTGGGCAATTTCTTGGCTCTGAATCTGTTCTGACTCCAAAGTAAGCAATTCTTCACACCCTCATCTTTGTGTGGTCACTATTTTGTTGGTCTCAGAGCCTTGCGTTCTTAACATCCCAGAGATTTTTATAAAAATAGCTCTTTTCTAATTTTACAACAACCCCTTTTTCTTTAGGGTTTCTCTAGAGTTCAGTCACAGACTCTTAAAGACCTGGACTAGGAAAACCAGACAATGGGTCATACATGACATTTCCCATCCCCTAAAATGACCACTAAATTATTCTTGAACTCAACGTATACTCCCTCCGTTTCTTTTCCTTTGGATGACTTATCTCTTAAGATTCCTTGTTCCTAATTTGATATATAGACCTTTGATAAGTTAGGAACAAGGCTTCTTATTCCTAATTTGATAGACTGACCTCTCACCCTGCCCCACGAGTTCCCATATATTCCCAGACATATCAGAGTCAGTTTGATCTCCCGCCCCCCAACCCTGCTTCCCCTACGCACACACACTTTCACTTCAGGTATCACAAAGATAAACACCTAATGCAGAGCGTTGCTCCAGGATCTCTTTAGCTCCTGAGTATCTCCCAGGTGCTGTATAAAATGAGAGTTTTACAAGAATCAATCAATGAATTTTTACGTGTTCATTTTGTCCATTTTCTCAGTCATGTGGCCTAAAAAGATAAGCAATTCACTATCTAATGACCTGATTTATTACAGAAGAGCAATTTAGGCCATGAGAAGAATGTAGCATATCAACTGCCAATCTCACTGATAACATGAAACAGTTACTTTTCTCCACTGGCTATTTGGCTCTTAAATTAGGAGTGTTCACAGAGTAAAAGGGAAAGATGTAGCTTCACACATGCATAAATTTGTGTCTGAGCCCATTAACTGAGGAGGTTAGATTGCAGTGCTAATGAGGGAAAATACAGAACTTTCATCCCCAGAGACCAGTTATCTTCACACAAAGAAAAGCTCTCTTCCCCAGTTTATAAACTTATTTTTACATAAAGCTGTGTTGCTGGTCATAAAGAGGACTAAGCTAAAATGTCTAGATGGCACTTTATTCAGCAGTCATTGATGGAGCTTCTTCTATGTCCCAAGCTCTGTGCTACACAGTGGGGATACAAATATAAATAAAATGTAACCCTAGCCTCAAAAGTCTTGTAGTCTGGTAGATATTCAGTGAAATTTATTATAATTACTGAAAAATAAACAATCATTGTAGTAATGAAGATATCCTAAGCATGATACCTTAATATTTTTTAGTACTTTGCATCTTTGCAAGAATGCTTATATAATTATCTCACTTCAGCTTCCCAGTAATCCTCAAAAGTAGGTGTCATTAACCCAATTTGTAGATCAGAAAACTCAGCATTAAAAAAGTTTAAGTGAATTATCCAAGGTCACACAGCTAGTGTGTAAACTCAAGCCTTCTCTAAACTTTAAGACCTGTGTTGCCAAAAAATGTATAGACTCTCAAATTTACGTCCAGAATGGTCTTTTAAGACTTCTATTTTTTTCATTTTAACTCTATTTTTTTCTTTATAATCTTATAAATTACAATTGTCTGCCAGTGTCAAGGGAGCTTTCTCGATGACTTAGCCTCTGGTCAAGTTCAAAGATGACAAAAAGAAAAGAGCATTATGCTGATGCTCAAATAACTCGTTATACTCAATGTGCCCACACTGACTTGGCTCCCTGAAGAATAGTCTAGATATTCACAAAAATTGATTTTTGGGCCCTGGATCATACATAATGCTTCAGCATAACCCAAAAAGATATTTTGAAAATAAGAATATTTTTTCCCTCTTCACTACACTAGCATGTAAAATTCAGCTCCAATAATTAATTTTTAGGTTTGAGCTAAGTGACACATGGAGAAAATCCTACTCTTTGTTAAATCCATATGCGTCAAACTATTTGCTGAAACATTTTATGATGAGAGCTGTACATTTGCATAGTGCTTTACTTCTCATTGCTGGCAGTGAGGCTTTGTTCCAGAGAGGAGCTAACAGTTATGGAGGAGCTAACCCAAGTGTACACACAGCTCATCAGCGGTAATTATGTCAAGTCATCCAGCTGTCCATCAGAAGACCTAAAGGCATAGGTTCTCAAACTTGGCCACCTACCAGAATCATCAAGGAAGGTTTAAGGCAATTTGGCCCACTCCCAGAGATTCTGATTTAATTGGTCTGGGGTGCAACCAGTTATTTAGAATGTTTGGAAGCTCTCCAGGTGACTCAAGATGCTGTCAAGCTTGAGTCCTTGAGGACAGTGGTCCTCAAAGTGTGATTCTCGGAGCACCAAAACCTGGGGACTTGTTAGAAATGCAAATCTGGGGCCTCATCTTGCACCTACCTATTAGATCAGAAATCTGGTTGTGGATCCCAGCTAAAGTTTGGGGACCACTACCCTTAAGAGAAAATAAAACGATACTAACAGGTTATTTACAGACACTGTAGAGATCAAAATACTTCTTTCAATAAACAATAGATTTTAGTGAATGTCAGGGATTTGAGAAGAGTAAATATTTTTGGTAAATGTTATGTTGCTTGCTATGCCTTTGCAGTGAGAAACACCCTGAAAATGAGTTCCCTTACTTCAATACCTTTCAATTTAAAGTGTAGTAGGAAAGCAGAAGATGGTTACTGGAGGACAAGCCTTAGAAACAGTATGTAAGAGAATAAATGTTTACTGATTGTCCGTAGAAAAGGGTGATGGCTACACACGTCTTATGAATAAAAGGTGCCTGCTGCTACCTGTCTTCACATTTGTACTGTGCTATTTTATCCAACAACTAGAAATGGCTTTCTCAAACTGAAAGTAAGAGGATATGGTAGGAGTAATTATCACCTCACTACATCTACCTTAGGTTGGAAGATGAATTTTCTTGGGTTTTTCAAGATAAATATTGCAAAAGATTTTGATATTGTTTTCCATATTGGATGGATGCTTTAGTTATGGTCTCTTGATCAAAATAATGTGGCTTTTTTCAGACACTATTTGCCAAAAGACTCGCATCCATTGCTGTCAAGTCGATTCCGGGTCATAGTGACCATGTAGGGTCATAGCCCCATAGGGGTTCCAAGGCTGTAATCTTGCCACATCTTTCTCCCACAGAGTGGCTGGTGGGTTCATACCACCAACCTTTCGGTTAGCAGCCTAGTGCTTAACCACTGTGTCACCAGGAAAATCTTTGTCACCATGAAATATTTTGCAGGTTTTCTCAAGCAAAAGAACTCTAACTGCTATCTAATAAGAGTCTTTTTAAGCTCTTTGAACTTTTTTACTGTTGTTGTTGTTGTTGGAAGAGAATAAAAGAAAAAGAAAAGCCATATAGCTGCGTTATGCCAATTGTTCAGACAAAAACTTTGCTAGATAGTTATTTCTTAGCCAGGAGGTTTCTAAGGAATTCTAAGAACCCCCTCTCATCACCTAGCTACCTGCTGTTGTTTTCTGATTCGTTTGCAGTGAGTACATCCTTAACGACTCTTTAACAGGATCAAATGATTCAGCTCTCTGACTTTCTTTAAAGAGCTTGAATTTTCAAAAACATCTAAGCATGTGCCATGACAAAATTTTAAAGACATATTTAAACAGAAGATGGCATTTTAAAGCTCACTCATTTGACTTCCCATCCCAGAATATGGTTACCTTCAGTATCATGGACCTAGCCTCCCCGTAAGATCATGTAGAAATGCTGGATTTAAGAAGATAATGATCGTTAATATTACACATGCATAGCTAAATTTGAAAGGAAGGAGAGGCATTACTTTAACTCTTTTTTTTTCCCCTCTCACAGCCCACATCCAAACCATCAAGAAATCATGATAGTTTTACCTTCTTTCCTCTTCTACAGCTACTATACAGGTTAGGTTCATCATCTCCTTCTGGATTATTGATCCATCTTCCCAACATATCTCACTACTTCCACCCTTGTCCTCTACAATCTATCGTCAACACATAGCCAGAGTGATCTTTGCCAGAAATGAAGACTAACTTAAAATCAGGGTTGTAAAATTTGCTAGTTTGGGAGGGGTATCATATCATGATATAGTCCCTAGGAGCAAGGAGTTTCTGTTTTAACACTACACTAAAAGAAGACAATTGCCTCAGAGCTCTGAAATAAGCTAGGACTGATAGCCCCTACCTAGCATCAACATCCAGCAACGATGGCCCCTCAGAGTGGACTAGAAAATTCCATCATCCAAGGAAGTCCATCTCTGTCAAATTCTCTAGGTGAAAAAAAAAAAGCATAAGATATCAAATCTGCATTGACACCTTAGGAGGTGTCAGAAGTGGTATGAGAATCCTGAAACCATGAAAATAATTTTTAAAATGGCCCTAGACTGGTGAGGTTATCCATATATCCACCTAAAGCAAGCATAGACTGCTCTACAGAAACACTTTCACAACCAAGGACCCTGAGGATCTGAGGAAAAATAATAATAACCTGACTTGGAAAAGTTTACAATGGAAAAATGACAAACTACTCAAGAAAATGATTTACCATGAGGGAGACTTAGCAAACACAACAAAAAGAGGATTAGCACAACCAAGACATTGACCTCATACACTAATCTAGAAAATACTATAAAATAATTATGCTTAGAATAAAATAAAGACATTAAAGATGGGATAGAAAACATAATTAAAGAAGTATGCACTATGGAAAAAGTACACAGACCTTTTAGAAAAGAAAATTTGTCATTAAAATTAACACTAAATATAGAAGTTAAACAGTAGGTACTACTTAAAAGAGAATCAAATTGACAAATCACATCAAGTTATTCATAGAATATATTTAGTAAATCTGCCTAAACAACGGCCAAAATATAAGAGGTAAGACTATAAAACTTAGAAGAAAACATTGGGGTAAATCTTCATGGCCTTAGATTGATGATACGTGTTTAGATATGGAGGAGCCCTCATGGCACAGTGGTTAAAGGCTCATCTGCTAACCAAAAATTGGTGGTTGGAACCCACCATCCTGCTCCATGAGAGAAAGATATGGCAGTCTGATTCCATAAAGATTACTGCCTTGGAAACCTTATGGGGCAGTTCTACTCTATACTCTAAGGTGGCTATGAGTCAACATTGACTAGAAAGCAATGGGTTTTTGGTTTTATTTAGATATGACACCCAAAGCATGAGCAACAAAAGAAAAAAAATAGATAAATTGAACTTCATCAAAATTAAAAACTTTTATGTACCAAAGGATACTATTAAGCAGATGAAAAGACCACCCATAGAATGGGAGAAAATATTTACAAATCATATATCTAATAAGGGTCTAGTATCCAGAATATATAAAGAACTCTTACAACTTAACAATAAAAAGATAAATGACCTAGTTTGAAAACCTGGGCAGAGGACTTGAATAGAAAATTCACCAAAGATATACAAACAGCCAAGAAACACATGAAAAAATGCTCAATGTTATTAATCATTAGGGAAATGCAAATCAAAACCACAATGAGATACTACTTTATACCCACTAGGATGGGTACTATCAAAAGAAAAGAACATGCATTAGGGTATATAGAAATTGGAACCCCATGCCTTGCTATGGGAATGTAATATGGTATACCTGCTATGGAAAACAATCTAGTGTATTCTTAAGAAGTTAAACATAGAATTACCATATGACCCAGCAATTCTATACCTAAGTACATACTCAAAAGAATTGAAAATAGATACTAAAACAAATACACGCATACCAATATCATAACATCGTTATTCACAATAGCCAAAAGGTGAAAACAACTCAATGCCCATCAACTGATGAATGGAAAAACAAAATTATATGTGTGTATATATATGTGTGTGTGTGTGTGTGTGTGTGTGTGTGTGTGTGTTTGTGTATCTATCTATCTATCTATACCTATGTATATATGTATGAGCCCTGGTGGTTCAGTGGTTAAAGTGTTTGGCTGCTAACCAAAAGGTCGGCAGTTCAAACCCACCAGCTTGCTCCATGGGAGAAAGATGCGGCAGTCTGCTTCCATAAAGATTTACAGCCTTAGAAACCCTAGAAACCCTATGGGGCAGTTCTACTCTGTTCTATAGGGTCATTTTGAATGTATATATATATAAATATATATTTATATATTCAGCCATAAAAAAGAATACAGTACTGATACATACTACAGTGTGGATGAACCTGGAAGAGAATATAAAATGTGTCTATGTTTTGTGATGAAAAGGGTGTCTTAAACAAGGCACAAACATCCCATGAAATAAGGAAAAGCCTGTTAATTACAATAAAATTAACTGCATTAAAATCTGTATATGACAGATCCATTAAAGTTAAAACACAAACTACAGACTGAGAAAAGATATTCTAATTTATGTAACTAGCAATGGAGTCAGATCAGGAATATATAAATAAATACTGAAAACCCAATAATAAAAAGCAACTCAATAGATAAATGGGCAAAGGTCATGAACAGGCAATTCTCACAAGAGGAAACAGAACTCAATAACAAATAAATGAAAAGATTTTTCAATCTCACTAGTTATCATTGAAATGCAAACTAAAACACAAAGAAATATAATTTTACACTTGTCATGTTGACAAAAATTTAGTCATATAACACCAAGTGTTGGTGAGATGGGGAAATAGGAATTGTTATACACTGCTGCTGGTGGTATAAATTGGTATACCCCATTGGAGCATGGTTTGGTAACGATTAGCCTTAAAATTCTGAAATCTGTTTTTATATTAAGATATCATAGAAAAACTTACCTATGTACTCAAAAAGATATGGACTAGGATGTTTGCTGCAGCATTGTTCATATTTAGGAAAATTTAAAAACAATCTTAATGTGTCTATCAGTAATAGAGTAGATATATACACCATGGTAGAGCCATAGAATAAAATACAGCAGTTCATAAGAATGAATTAGATCTACATGTATCAGTACAGATGAATATTGAAAACAAAACATTAAACTAATAAAGCTAGTTGTAAAAGGATTTATAGCACATCATTCATGTGAAGTTTGAAAACACTATGAACAATACTATTTTTATGGCTACACACATACATATGTGTAAAGTATTCAAAACATGCTTCGATAATTCAAAACCAAGTTTAGGATAATGGTATCTCTGACGAGTGTGTAAGGGTAGTAGGATGGAGGGGACAGCCTTGGCTATAAAGCTTTATTTCTTTAAAAATAAAATTATTTGAAGCAAATATGAAAAATTAACGTTTGGCAAATATGGGTGGTGCATGTGTGTCATACAATTTTTGGGACTTTTCTCTTTTGAAAAATTTCCCTACTTAAAAATTGTTAAATAAATGAATAAAATACATTCTTCTATTTATTCAACATGGACTCTATGCTAAACCAAAAAAACCAAACCCTTTGCCATGGAGGCTATTCTAGGTCATAGAGACCCTATAGTTCAGAGTAGAGGTGCCCCCATAGAGTTTCTAAGGAGTAGCTGGTAGATTCGAATGGCTTACCTTTTGGTTAGCAGCCAAGCTCTTAACCCTTGTGCCATCAGGGCTCTGGACTCTGTGCTAGGCACTAGAAAAGCAAAGGCAATTAAGGCGTAATCCTTGCCACTGTAGAAATCAAAGTCTTTGAAAGGAGATGGCATCAATAAATAAATGCCTTAATATATGACAGTGGCAGATATAAATAATAAATATTTGTACAAGAGTCTGTGAGCACACAAAAGAGGGGTGATTAATTCTACCAAAAGTTAAAGGAGTCCTTAAGGTCTTTAGAAAAGTGATTACAAGTGGCTTCTCTACCACTGGGAATAGTTTAACTCAAAGCATTGCTTTGCATTTTATCAAGTTCACAATTTTATTAGTGTCATGACAAGGAAGCTGAGTCACAGTACTTAAAGTCCGGACCAATCTCTGTGATTTTCAATTTCTCTGCCTTGAAAGAACTTGGGAAAATAAATTCTTGTGGAAGGACCTGACTCAGACCTCTAGATCTAGCAATAAGTGTTTAATGTGAAATGAGTTACTTACTAGCGGTATAAACTTGGTAAGAGGTCATGAAAAGTCAGATTCAAGTTGATTCTTAATCCACATACTTGTTCCTGCTGGACAAACCAAGGTCAATTACTCTGAACTTTTCAAATTCCAGCCAACTCTATGGTTGTATCAGAGTATCACTTCCTCATATTGCACAGATATTTTTGTTTTGTTTAGTTTTAAGTTCAATCTATATAAAGCTCTTGGGGGAAGAGTTATTTTCTTCCAAATCACCCATGGAATGCTCCAGATGATGGGCTCGAATTCTTCCTCGTATGTTAACATTTCATAGTAGTACCGAGAATGTAATCCGTTTCATTGTTTTAAAGAGCCACCCCCTTATCCCCGCTAATTAAGGGCTTAATGGCTATTTCAAATGTACACCAAGTTCTCCCCAGTAAATTGGAATCCTTGGTTTCTCAGTTTAGTACTCCCCACAAGGAGTAGCAGATCACTATTTTACCACTGGCCATCATCAAAAACAGCAAGTGATTGCGGCTTGTAGCATGTGATTCCAGCTTGTATGGACTTCTTGGCATTGACACCAAATACGAGAATCAGGTTAAGAGAAGAGTGATCATAATAATTTCTCATCCAAGCCAGGAAACTTTCATGTATGTGCTAGAAGTTATACTTTTATTTAACATTTAGAGGATTAACATATAGTTACAAGTCAGTATAAGCCTTCCAACGGAAGTAATTTTGTTTTGTTTAATTCCATTTTCAAAGGCAAAATGGGGAATTCCAGGCCCATTTTACAATGGCACTGGAACTTTACACCACTAAAATGCACCCAAAGTTTAGAATTAGTACAACATACACAAATAAATGGGAGGAAAAATTCAAGTGCTCAACATCAGGTTAAAATAAAAAATTGGTTCGTTTTTTAAGGAGTTTTTTTAATGATAATTTTTTTCTTAGTCTCCTCAAATGCAGGAGGCAGAGCCAATAAGAAGCATTAAACAGAATTTCTGGAAACATACTCAACATAACATTTGCATTTTCAGTAAGTTTCTTCTGTAACTATAGATGTTACCAAAGGGCAGAGGAGCCAGAGCACTGGACAATGAAAGAAGATACTATTAACAATCATGCCAGGGCAACAGGCATTATCCAGGACTATCCAGGCAACCAGGGCATATGGCACTATAGGTGCATCCCATATGGTTTATACGTGGTTATATGTAATGGGACATTAGGGGTATGTCTTCATTATCTAGGGCTGCTATAACAGAAATACCATAAATAAGTGGCTTTAACAAACGGAAATTTATTTTCTCAAATTTAGGTTGCTAAAAGTCCTAATTCAGGGTGCCAGCTCTAGGAGAAGGCTTTCTCTCTTTGTTGGCTCTGGAGGAAGGTCCTTGTCTCTTTGAGGTTCTACTTCTGAGAGAGCTTCACATGGCTTGGCATCTTTCTTCATGTCTACTCTATCACTTGCTTATTTAATCTCTTTTACGTCTCAAAAAGAGATTGACTCAAGATACACACTGTACTAATCCTGCCTCATTAACATAACAAAGACAACCCATTCCAAAATGGGATTATAACCACAGGCATAGAGGCTAGGATTTACAACACAAATTTTGGGGGGACACAATTCAATCCGTAACAAGGTTATCTATCATTTTATTTTGGAGCATTCTTTTTTTTTTTCCTCCCCTCATATCTTATTTTTTTAATTGTGGTAAAAGATAACAACAACAACAAAAAAAAAACCCAACCCCCCTGCCCATGAGTCGATTCCCATTCACAGCAACCACAAAGGGTTTCCAAGGCTGTAAATCTTTATGGAAGCAGACTGCCACTGGTGGTTTCGGTGGTAAAAGATACACAACATAAAATCTGCCATTTTAATCATTTTAAAGTGTACAACCCACTGGCATTAATCACACTCACAGTGTTGTGCAATCGTCACCACTAATTGCTTCCAAAACTTTGTCATCACCCCAAACAGAAACTCTGTACCTAGTAAGCATTAACTCCCTATTCCCTCCTCCCCCTAGTCTCTGGTACCCACTAACAGACTGTCTCTATGCATTTGTCTGTTCTAGATGTTTCACATAAGTGGGATCATACAATATTTGTCCTTTTGTGTCTGGCTTATTTCTCTTAGCATAATGTTTTTAAGATTCAATTATGCGATAGCCTGCAACAGTACTTCGTTCCTTTTTATGGTTGGATAATATTCCCTTGTGCAGATATACCACATTTTGTTTATCCATTCATCTGTTGGTGGACATTTGAGTTGTTTCCACCTTATCTTGGAGCATTTGTTAGGAAGCTGCACTGCTCAAAATTTACATGTTCTATGGATGCCTTTTTGAGATTTATTTTTATGGCTGTAGGTGGCATTTGTTAACACCCACTTTGAATTTGTTCCAAACTAAAATCCTTTGGCCATGCTTTGGGGCCTCAGTCACCCATCTGTTCATGTGCTGGAATAAACCCAAAAATAGTTTTAGGGAAAAGCCTGGCTTACTCCTCAGTACTTGTTCAGCTCACCTCTGTGTGTAACTGGAGTGATCTCCTACTGTAACATGTGCAGATTCATAACTTCTACATGGAAACATACTTTATCAAAAGGACGAAATATAATATTTATGATGTTTTTATGATGTTATAATATTACTGCCATTTTCACCTTCAAGGTGGCAAGAGAAATAAGGGGCTGAGCCAGACTGAGAAAAATTTTAGGATTATATAAAATTAGAACTGAAGAGGTCAGGAGATTATATTGCTGAACCATCATTTTGCAGATGAGAAAAGGAGACTCTGTTTTCGTAGGTTTTCTTTCTTTCTTAAAACACTTATTCGAGGTATGATGTCAAATTCACTGCTATTTAATACTAACTAAAAGCTTGGCCCCATAGGATTTCCAAGGAGTGGCAGGTGGATTCGAACTGCCAACATTTTGAGCTCTTAACCACTGCACCAATGGGGCTTGGCAGGGAGAAAAAATGTATTTTACAGAATTACCTGGATTATATGTTGTCTATTCACTCCTCTAAAAGTTGAAAATTCATTCTTAAATTAAGAGGACCATGAGAAACCCTCATACCTGGCCTGCATTTTTTGGTCCCTCATATAATTCTCCTGCTGAACTGTGCTCATTTATTCTGCTAACAGCTGGCACTGAGTGATGATATAAGAAACAGTCCTATGACGCCTGTGGAATTTATTTGCTGAGGATATTATTCATTTTATTAACAGACCCCTCTCTATGGGGTCCTTTAGAATAAATTTTCTCAGGGCTCAGAACCATAAATAATCATGCCTATTCTGAAAAATTGGTTGTTTTATCTCATGGATACTGTTGGCTCATGTTTCTGCCTAGTGTTGGCTGCTAGAAACCTGAAAGCCAAGTGTCTGACCCTCGAGCAGTGCCTGCAAACTTATAACATGCATTTTGTGTTCTAGCTTCACCCGTCATCATTCTCTCGTTCTGATCTTTATTTTCTCTTCACCATAATCTCTTCACTTGTAAAAAATTTACTCTACTATTCGTGTGTTGGCGAGTTTGGGGGAACGAGGTAAGGTATAAGCAGATACACAGATACATACATACATACAAAAGAAAGAAAACCTATGAAATCAGAGTCCCTTTTCTTATCTGCAAAATGATGGTTCAGCAATATAATCTCCTGACCTCTTCAGTTCTAATTTTATATAATTCTAAAATTTCTTTCTCAATCTGGTTCAGCCTCTTATTTCTCCTGCCACCTGGAAGGTGAAAATGACACTAGTATTCTGTTTTATCCACACTTCTTACAGTATCATAAAACAACCTCGACTCTAGAACAGGTCTACTTATTTTTATATCAATAATACTCATTACAGGTAGCGGGAGCACATATGATTTATACTGCTATACTTGCTACACTCTTAAACACCACTTTGAATCACTTCCTTTATGACAAGCTGTTGTGGTTAAGCCGTTCTCCCCATACAGCTTTGACTTCATATTAACCTAAAGAAATCCATTTCCTACAAGTCACCTTCCAAATCAGCCATAATACTTTAATTCTAGTGGTCTGTCCATCAAGAGTATAACAGAAGGAAAATCCCTTTAGTTTTTAATAGATTAACTGGTACTATTTCAATGTGGATGCAATAAGTCAATTGCAAGGAATATGAGGCAAAATGTAAAATGGTCACATGCGAGGCAGTGTTTGAGAAGCAGTGCAGTCTAGTGGTTATGAACATAGACTGTGGAGTCAACCTGCATGTATTCGAATTCCACTCTGCCACTAACTAGCTCCTGACTTCACCCAAGTTATCTAATAACTCTGTGCCTCTGTTTTCTCATCTATAAAATGGGACTAAGTTGTTGTAAGAGTTAAATGAGTTAATACAAATAAAACAACCAAACAGTGCCTAGCACCTAGAACACACAGTGTTGGTTGCTATTATTGTTATTCAGCCACAAAAGCTATAGAATTTAATTTATTAGTAAGTAGTATCCATAATGAATTGAGCTATAATTGCTAATACTAGAAATACAAATGTTATTATGCAATACCTTTCTTCTCAAATAAGCTCTTTTTTTTTCCTTTTGAACAGTAGCAGCAACTACAACCAGTAATCATTAAAGAATATACGATTATGAAAATTTCTTATTCACAAACCAGTCATTTCAATTGCATGCCAATTTTATTCTGGTAAAATAGAAAGCACCACACATCACTAATACTTCAAAAGATTCATGGAAATATATACATGGCAATTATGTCTTTAAAAAAACATTTACATTGGCCTTTACCTGTTAGAGGTTAAATAAAACAAATGAAGCGAATGGGGGAGGATCAGGGTTTTCAAGATACTTTAATGGCAGTATATAAATAAATATGGCTAAAGTGACCATCTGGTAGATTAATTCCCAATTATTTGCCCAATTCACTGACATTTGCTTTGTATCAGTGCTCATCCAGACTACACTTCTTGTGAGCTATGCTTCATAATTTGTTATAATATCTAATATATCATATGGGATTAGAAAAAAATTAACATAATTCATGAACAGTAAGTAAAAATAACCATAGCCTTCTAACCTTCACTTCTTTAAATGAACAGTACCCAACTTCTCTTTTCTCAACAATATCAGACTGGCTATCTGTGTTTAGAGGAAGTGAGTCTTCTCTTTATTTTAGACTAATGTGCCAGTTTTGGTTTTACAGTGCCAATTTTGGGAAACATTCCTAAAACTAGCATCATGAAACGTGAGTTATGTGTCCCCAGAGAATTGTTTAAATTTCCTGAGGGAGCTTAATGTTCATCCATGCCATATGGAGAGCAGTTTCCCAGTTGCCAGTGTAGCACACCTACCTGAATATATTTAGTTGTGGTCTAACTTTGGCCTCCTCAATGAATTCAGAAGCTGATAACTTCTCAGTGACATCACTTTTTATTCTTTTTATCATTCATCAAAACTTCCAAATCTCTTACATCACGCAGGCTTAACTCTCTTCTGGACGCCAGATGGACTAATAATACACAAACCAAACAGCAAACACTTGACTAAGAAATGCTATATTTGCTATATTTTTCAACTTGTCACCATCTCCTTACTGAACAGTTCATTTCCTCTAAGTCACTTATAAAATGGGCTCTATGCTAGAATAGCACAATCTCATTCTATGTGATATTTTAAACTTACTAAGTATATACTGTATCTAACTATGTAGTGCTGTTAGTTCCTATCACATCAGCTCTGATTCCTGCTGACCCCATGACAAATAAAATAAA
This sequence comes from Trichechus manatus latirostris, assembly GCF_000243295.1. Lineage (NCBI taxonomy): Eukaryota > Metazoa > Chordata > Mammalia > Sirenia > Trichechidae > Trichechus > Trichechus manatus. Next base: position 2,594,883 of record NW_004444192.1, read on the forward strand.
ATGTTGCCCAGTCCTCTGCTATCTTCATGATCATTAGTATGCTCGAATTCATTGATGCAGCCACTGTGTATCTTGAGTGCCTTCCAACCTAGGGGGTTCATATTCCAGCTCTATATCAGTCAATGTTCTGTTGTGATCCACAGGATTTTCACTGGCTAACATTCAGGAGTAGATCACCAAGCTTTTCTCCCTAGTCTTAGTCTGAAATCTCTGCTGAAACCTGTCCACCATGGGTGACCCTGCTGGTACTTGAAATATCAATGGCATAGCTTCCAGCATCACAGCAACATGCAAGCCACCACAGTATGATAAACTGACAGATGAGCAGTGGGTAGCTAACTATAGTATAAATTTATTTTCCTTAATACCTTACTAGAATCTGAAGAAGTTAATCTTTGCTCTAGGGGTCTTAAAAAGGTCTAGTTAACATATCTTTCCTCTATAGCCAACAACATAATTTTTCTTGCTTGATTTATTTTGGCCAATTTAATTAATTCAGCCAATGCAATTCTTGGAGGCCACCTGATCATAACTCAAATCCAGGTTGTATTGGGTCGCACTGGAGCTGTCAAAAGGGCTAGCTCATTTCTCATGGGCTCACACTCCTTTGCACAACCTCACTGAAGATTTCACTATCAGATTTGAGGTCAGAAAAAATATAGTCTTCAATAACATGCAGCTCATCACAATTGCTTTTTTACCATTTGCCATTCGGGCTTTTTTTTCCTAGCCTGGGTTAAATTCAGGTAATTGCCTTATGAAGTTAATCTATCACCCATTTTATCTGCAGTACTGTCTCTTTCTGACCTTTCTGTTTCTCCTCCCTGAAGAGTAAACCAGAATCACTGCACAGAATATTTCAAGTGCCCAGAGCAAAACGCGTTTTACTCACCTAAAAATGCAAAGTGTCTGTCATTTATGCATTCACTCAAAAATATGTAGAATGTCTACTTCAAGCCAGGCATTATTCAGGGTGCTGAGAATGTAGCAGTGAACTGCTCAGGCAAACCTCTGTCCTGGCGCAGCTTCCATTCAAGTGGGGCGGGGGGGAACGGTAAACAAGCATGAACATAGTGTACAACACGTCTGGTGGGAATCGGTGCTTCAGAGGAGAATAAAGGAGGCTAAGGGAACATCCACGCAGTGTGTGCTGTGGGGTGGGGGTGGGGGTGTGAGGAGGATGCTGTTTTAACTAAGGCGGTACCATGCTCTGAGTAACATATATACTTTGTATGGAGTATTTGTGAAGCACATGGACTCCGGAGCCATGTGACTTGGTTTGAATCATATTGTTCATGTAATAGCTCTGTGACTGTTCTGCTTATCTATTGCTGCATAACAAGTCACCTCAACACTTTTTACTTAAACAACAATCATTTATTTGGCTCATGAATCTGTGAGTCAGGAATTCTGACAAAGGTACAGCAGAAAATGCTCATCTGTATGCCATGATGTTTGGTCTTCAGCTGGGTGACTCGAATAGCTGGGGGCAGTGACAATAGGGGACACCTTGGGCATAATGTCTCTTCATGCGGCCCCTCAACTTGGTTGCCTTGGGCTTCCTTCAAACATCATGACCTCAAGGTAGTCAAGCTTTTAAAAGATGTCCCAGGGATCCAAGAGCAAGTGGCTCAAGAGAAGGGAAGTATACTCTTGAGGCCTAGACTCTAAAACTGGCAAAGCATCACCTCTGTCATATTCTCTGCCATACTCAATGCAGACCCAGAGCCCACCAGCGTCAAGTGGAAAGGACTCCTCTCAGTGGGAGAGTGTGAAAAAATGTGTGTCCATCTTTAATCTGCCACAGTGCCCTTGGATAGTCTCCGTCATTTCTCTACACCTCCATTTCCTCAGCTATTAATATGGATAATAATACTACCTGTCTTATAGATTTGTTAGAAGAATGAAATTAGTTAATGAGAGTAAAGTGGCTGGAAGATAGTTACCTCTCAATACATATTGAGTTTATTGATGCTAATGCTGGCTGCACAGAACATTTTACCACTGTCTTTGACAAACGTGAAGGAAAGAAGCCAGCTCCCTCTTGCCATTGTTTCAACAATTCTTCCTCAACACTTCCTCCCTGAGGTGTTCTGTAACATAATTTTCCAGTATTATTTCAGGTGTCTGGTGGTGCAGTGATTAAGCACTCAGCTGCTAACGGAGCCCACCAGCCGCTCTGAGGGAGAAAGGTATGGCAGACAGCTTCCATAAAGATTTACGGCCTTGAAAATCTCATCGGGCAATTCTACTCTGTCCAATGGAGTCGCTATGAGTCAGAATGGACTCGACAACAATGGGTTGGGTTTGGTTTTTTCAAATTCAAAATGAGGCCTCTTTTTTGAGGTACTCTTCCAGAAGGAGTTATGAATATGCCACGAGATCCTCTCAGCTCATTATTTTGTTTCCTTTGAGATGGCAGGGACTCAGCTTGTGAGATGACTGGGGTTATGGATCCAGTTGATTGTCAGGGAACAGTGGATGCTGGCTTGTTCATGGGGCTGAATTCAGGACATTGACCACATCAGTGCCTTAACTGAACACAGACACTACTCATGTCAGTATGTTCAATGTCAGTTTAAAACAGAACTTTTAAGGAACCCCAAAATATGAGCTAGTAGAACTAGAAAAAGCAGCAACCACCCAATCTTCAGCAAGCAATTGACAGCAAAAATAAGTATATCTTCTCTCTATAGTCCAAAAGTAAATAAGAGAACACACATTATAAGGAAACTGCAGGGTGTTCATCTTACTCTGATCATGGTTTCATGCACCAACATCATAAAAAATTTCCTGAATGCTAAACTGAAATCAAACTACTGCTCTGATCTGTGAATCTGCCAACATTCAAAACAAACCTAACACATCAAGAAACAGCTGTGTCTGCCTCTTATACTGCTGGATTGTAACTCTAGTGGAAAGGATGCAAGATGAATTTTATTAAGTAAAATTTTCTTGAAAAGGAAAAGCAGAGAATACTTATTAAACAGAACAAAAAAAAAAATTTTGTAAGGCAAATATACAATCCGATCAGGTTTACTCTAAAATGGACACAATTTATGTTCAGTTTCTCCTGCTAACTGGCTGTGGAAACCTCATTTAATAGAAAAGAAAACATAGTGTATTGAATTTATTGATTAAATTAGATTTAGTGTCTGTTGAAGATTCAGCAATGCAAAGATTTGGGAGAAATTTTGGTATCTTCCCTCTCATCTCAACTTGGAGCCAAGACACCCTCCCCATATGCATACTATCTGCCAGACAATCACGATTAGTCAGCAAAGGAGGATGAGGGTTCCTTTGTGGGAGGTATTTATGTACTTGTGGGATTGCCTCGAAGTAGAGATAGCTTAAGTGTACATTTCTCTAAGGCAAAGGAATGAACCATAGTATCTCAGAGGGTGACTTGCAACCATATGCTTTTCATGGATTCAGTTTCTTCCCCATGCTGTTTATAACTGGTTAGAGAGCCAAAGAGTTGGGGAAGATCACAAAGATGATGTAGTTTAGTATTTCCGTTATTTATTGCTACATAATAAACCACCCCAAAACTCGGTGGTTCCCAACAGCAATGACTTATCATTTGTCATGATTCTGAGCTCACTTGGGTAGTTTTTCTGCTCTTTATGATGTAACTGAAATCATACATGTAGTTGCATACAACTGAGAGCTCAGCCTCTCTTCAGTGGCCTTTCATTATTTTGTAATGTAGCTCCAGCTTCTTTATAGCATGGTACCTGGCTTCCAAGAGAGATTGTCCCAAGGTGACAAGTCCTAATGTGCAAGCACTTATCAAGCTACTGTTTGTGCCATGCTTGCTAATGTACCATTGGCCAGAACAAGTCACATGGCTAAATTCAGAGTCAATGTGTGTATGAGTATTTATATGAGGGGTAAATACAAGAGATGTGGCCAGTCAGAGAACCAATGTAGCAGTTACTTCATTTAGTTCTCTATACAAGACAAAATATCTAAAGAAAAGGAACCCCTGATTATCCTTGAACACTTTTAAGATGAGACTCATGACTTAGTAGGACAGCCCATTTCAATTTGAGAACTTTGTTAGAAGTGTTTCTTCTGCCTCCCTATAACTTCCATCCACTTCTGCTCTCTTGAGAAACATACCAATTATATCACTTGCCTTGGAGTCAATTCCAACTCATAATGACCCCATGTGTGTCAGAGTAGAACTGTGCTCCATAGAGTTTTCAGTGGCTGATTTTTTTGGAAGTAGATCACTAGACCTTTCTTCTGAGGCATCTGTGTATAGACTCGGACCTCCAACCTTTTGGTTAGCAGCTGAACACATTTTTGCACCACCCAGGGTGTCTTAGTCATCTAGTGCTGCTCTAATAGAAATACCACAAGTAGATGGTTTTAACAAACAGAAATTTATTCTCTTCACTCTCCAGTAGGCTACAAGTCCAAATTTAGGGCATCAGCTCCAAGAAAAGTCTCTCTCTCTCTGTCAGCTTTGGAAGAAGGTCCTTGTCATCAGTCTTTCCTTGGTCTGGGAGCATCTCAGCTCAGGGACCTCAGGTCCAAAGGATGCACTCTGCTCCCGGCACTGCTTTCCTGGTGGTATGAGGTTCCTGTGTGTCTCTGCTCACTTCTCTCTTTCGTATCTCAAAAGAGATTGGATTAAGACACTATTTAATCTTATAAACCTCATCGTATAACCTCACCACAGTGATAGAATTCACAACACATAAGGAAATCACATCAGATTACACAATTATACAACACCGGGAATCATGACCCAGCCAAGCTGACGATATTTTGGGGGGACACAACTCAATCCATGACACAGGTACTCCTTGAGAAATAGATAGGAAAAAAAAAAAAACGAATTTGCTTTCTCTTTCTAAAGATAACACTTTTTAAAACTGAAAAGAATGTTATGATGTTTCTCCATACTCTTTCAAGTCCCCATGTCTTCTGTTTTCTGAACTTAGCCTTCCCAGTTCCTTCTCGCTAGCTGGGTCAAGCTAGAAATGACAATGTTTATCTATTTAGGATAAGAATGGCTATTATCTTAAATTTCTTACAACAGAAATGATGACTCATTCAGAATACTTAATATTTAAAACAATAACAAATAACAGTCTTCCAAGATAATTGTAAAATATATAAATTAAAATAAGGAGAAAAAGAGGAAGCTCAAAATGGGAGCTTGGCTCTGATATCATCATTTCCACACAGTGTGTTGGCACTAACAATAAAACTAGCCTAGATGATATAAAGAAATAAAAGACTGGCTTAAACTTAGAAAAATAGGGGTAAATATTAAGGTAACCACAAAGGAAACTAACAATCCTACACATAAAATTAAAAAACAAGAAAAATGTAAAGACTCAGCAAATACAAAATCAACAACAATGAAAAAGATGAAAAGAAAATACATAAAGAAAAACAGCTCAGCACAGAAAATTAAGTAGAACAAAGAAACTGTCAACAACACATACAAAAAAGACTTAAAGATGACAGCCTTAAACTCATACCGATCGATAATTATGCTGACTAAATGCACTAATAAAGGGACAGAGAGTGGCAGAATGGATTAAAAAACACGATCCATCTATATGCTGCCTACAAGAAACACACCTTAGACTTAAAGACACAAACAAACTAAACCTCAAAGGATGGAAAAACTATATCAAGCAAACTACACTCAAAAAAGAGTAGGAGTGGCAATATTAATCTCTGACAAAATAGACTTTAAAGTAAAATCCACCAGAAAGGATAAGGAAGGACACCATATAATGATCAAAGGGTCAATACACCAGGAGTACATAACCATAATAAATACTTATGTGCCCAATGACAGGGCTCCAAAATACATAAAACGAATTCTAACAGCATTGAAAAGAGAGAGATAGACAGCTCCACAATAATAGTAGGAGACTTCAACATACCACTTTCAGTGAAGGACAGAGCATCCAGAAAGAAGTTCAACAAAGACATGGAAGATCTAAATGCAACAATCAACCAACTTGATCTCATGGACATAGACTGAACATTCCACCCAACAACAGCCAAGTATACACTCTTTTCCAACACACATGGAACATTCTCCAGAATAGACCACATATTAGGCCATAAAGCAAGCCTTAACAGAATCCAAAACGTCAAAATACTACAAAGCATCTTTTCTGAACACAAAGCCATAAAACTAGAAATCAATAACAAAAAAAGCAAGGAAAAAATATCAAACACATGGAAACTGAACATCACCTTGCTCCAAAACTACTGGGTTATAGAAGAAATCAAAGATGGACTAAAGAAATTCATAGAATCAAATGAGAAAGAAAACACGTCTTACCAGAACCTTTGGGACGCAGTAAAAGCAGTACTCAGAGGTCAATTTATAGCAATAAAGTCACACATCCAAAAAAAAGAAAGGACCAAAATCAAAACCTTACACCTACAACTAGAACAAATAGAAAGAGAGCAGCAAAAGAAGCCCTTGGGCACTAGAAGAAAACAAGTAATAAAAATTAGAGCAGAAATAAATGAAATAGAGAATAGAAAAACAATGCAAAGAGTTAACAAGACCAAAAGATGGTTCCTGGAAGGATCAAAAAAATCAATAAATCATTGGCCAAACTGACAAAAGAAAAACAGGAGAGGAAGTAAATAACCCAAATAAGAAAAGAGATGGGTGATATCACAACAGAGCCAACTGAAATTAAAAGTATCATAACAGAATACTACGGAAAATAGTACTCTAACAAATTTGAAAACCTAGAGGAAATGGACAAACATCTAGAAATACACTACCTACCTAAAGTAATACAAACAGAGGTAGAACAACTAAATAAACCTATAACAAAGAAGAGATTGAAAAAGTAATTTAAAAATTCCCAAAAAAAAAAAGCCCTTGCCTGACAGATTCGCTGGGGAATTCAACAAAACTTTCAGAGAAGAGTTAACCCCATTACTACTAAAGGTATTTCAGAGCATAGAAGAGGTTGCAATACTCCCAAACTCATTCTATGAAGCCAGCATAACCTTGATACAGAAACCAGTAAAGACACCACAAAAAAAGAAAATGGGAGAGTTCCAGCAAAATGGCGCTCTAGGCAGAAGCACCACGCCATCCCTCCACAGCAAAGATCAAAAAAACTAAGCCGAACAGAGAAAACAACAATCCTGAAACCCTAAAACATCAAATGAAGAGATAACTCAGCCAAGCACCAAATGGAGTGAGAAAACTGGCAGAGAATGGAGAGCGAGGAGAGGTTCATGCAGAGGTCCCCTACCAGCTAAAGCAGTGCAGATCCGCCATCTTGGACTCCTGTCAGAGACCAGCAAACAGGGGATACGAGAAAGCAGCCTCATGGAGCATCCAGCGGTAGACAAAACAACCGGTAATTTGCAGTATATGCTTTCCCACCCCACACCCTTCTTCACCCAGACTCGGCCTCCTCTGCTTCCCGTGGCCACAATCTCTTGACAGGGAAACATCGGCTGCTTGGATTCCACACATCCGAACCGGCCGGCTCTCTGAGTGCGATTTGTTGGCTGCTGGTGTTGCTTTTTCAGTTTCTTTCATTTCTTCCTTACCTCTCACCACCTCCTCCTCCTTTAGCTCAAATAACTGGCTCCGTGTGCCATCTTTGCTTCTTCCTGAGGAGTTGCAAAGCTCCGGTAATTTGTGATATATGCTTTCCCACTCCCTACCCTTCTTCACCCACACTTGGCACCCTCTGCTTCCCGCGGACAGTCTCTTGTCTGAGAAACACCAGCCCAGACTAGCTGGCTCTCTGAGTGCCATTTGTTGATTGCTGCAGTTGCTTTTTTTCTGCTTCTTTTGATTACTTCCTTACCTGTCACTACCGCCCCCTCCTTTCGCTCAAATACATGGCTCTGTGCACATCTTTGATTCCTCCTGAGGGGCTGTGGAGCTCTGTTCGAGTCTGGAGCTGCTTCCTGGTCTGGGCTGCTGCACTGGTGGGATCCTGGGGCTTTTGTTCGTTTGTTTGCTTTGAATTGTTTGTTTATTTTCTTTTCCTTTTCTTGAGTTGGGAGCCCTTTCTGGCCAGGCGGTGGTGCGTGGCAAGGAGACTTCCCCCTCAGCTTGCACAAACGTGCAGAGGGATCCCTGAGGTCATTTCTTTTTGCATTTTTTTTTTTTCTGTTTTTTGGGGGGCCTTTCTTGTTCTTTTTTTTTTAAATTTTTTTGTTTTCTTTTCCCTCTTTTTCCCTTTTTGTCTTTCTTCATTACTCAGTTTCTAATCCCTCTATATCTTCCTTCTCTTTCTGTACCCTGAATACCTGGTGTTGTATACCTCTATGCCTTCTAGCCAGGCTGTACTGCAACACCTGAGAGCAACTTCCCCAGATCTCATAGCCACACTGGTGGGATCCCTGGGAACTTTGCAGTTCTTTAACCTTTCTGATTTTTATTTATTCATTCTTATCTTTTCTTTTCTTCCTCTTCTCCTTTCTTTTTTTCTCCATTTCATAGTCTCTCATCTTTTCACTACAACGTTAAGCTCCCCTACCATTCTTTTTTGTTTGCTTGTATGTTTATGGCTCCTGTTCCTCTCTCCTCTCTCCCATATCCATCTTAGCTCCACAAATAACAATCTCCCCGCTGCATCCTGCCTACCTGCACCGTGCGCTTGACATCACACCACCAAGCAGCACAGGCAAGGCCTACTGGAACCAGCCCTGCCCTGATTACCGACCCGCTCTGGTGGCTGTAGTTAAGTGCCACAAACAACCCATCCCAGTAACTCCTCTTCAGCTGGACCTGCCCTTCCATACCATATCTGAGTGACTGACCCTGTCAATTGGAGAAGGAGGTGAAAAGTATTGTGCCCACAGACGAGCAAACAACAAAGAACACACCGTCTGCCTTCTCAGACATAGTGAAATTTTTTT
>NW_004444192.1:2610836-2618525 GCF_000243295.1 Trichechus manatus latirostris
GTATGCAGGGATGGTTCAACATTAGAAAAACAATCAATGTAATCTATCACATAAATAAAACAAAAAACAAGAACAACATGACCTTATCAGTTGATGCAGAGAAGGCCTTTGACAAAGTCCGACACCATTCATGATAAAAACTGTCAGCAAAATAGGAATAGAATGGAAATTCTGCAACGTAATTAAGAGCACTTATACAAAGCCAACAGCCAACATCATCCTAAATGGAGAGAATCTGAAAGTATTCCCCTTGAGACAAGAATGCCCTTTATCACCGCTTTTATTCAACACTGTGCTGGAAGTCCTAGCCAGAGCAAACTAGACTAGAAAAAGAAATAAACGGCATTCAAATTAGTAAGGAAGAAGTAAAAGTATCTCCGTTTGTAGATTATATGATCTTATACACAGAAAACCCTAAAGAATCCACAAGAAAACTTTTGGAACTAAGAGAAGTTTTCAGCAAAGTATCAGGATCCAAGATAAACATACAAAACTCAGTTGGATTCCTCTATACCAACAAAGAAAACGTCAAAGAGGAAATCAACAAATCATTTAAAATAGCCCCCCAAGAAGATAAAATACTTAGGAATAAATCCCTATCCAAAGAACCTACAAGACACTACTGCAAGAAACCGAAAGAAACCTACATAAGTGAAAAAACATACCTTGTTCGTGGATAGGAAGACTCAACATTGTGAAAATGTCAGTTCTACCCAAAGCGTTTACAGATACAATGCAATCCTTATCCAAATTCCAATAACATTTTTTAATGAGATGGAGAAACAAATCACCAACTTCATATGGAAAGAGAAGAGGCCCCGGATAAGTAAAGACTTACTAAAGAAGAACAACAACAAAGTGGGAGGCCTCACACCACCTGATTTTAGAACCTATTATACTCCCACAGTAGTCAAACAGCCTAGTAACTGGTACAACAACAGATACATAGACCAATGGAACACAATTGAGAATCCAGAATTAAATTCATCCATCTATGAGCAGCTGATATTTGACAAAGGCCCAAAGTCCATTAAACGGGGAAAAGAAAGTCTCTTTAACAAACGGTGCTGGCATAACCAGATACCCATCTGCAAAAAAACTGAAACAAGACCCATACCTCACATCATGCACAAAAACCCTTGTATGGTCCGGTCAATTTTACAGTATCTTGAAGCAAATCACAAAAGCTCGAGGAAACAGATCTCTCCAGGGATAAACCCAGAGGACTCATCTTGCATCAAATGCCGCAGGTACAATTCCAGTCCTGTTCAGACATTCCCCCAAGAACACACTGGAATGGTGCTGGGGTTTCAGATACTTTGCAATAAACTGCAAAGGCCAGAGCAAACTACCATTCCTCATGCTCCACCTCAGAATACCTCAGAAGACCCTCAAACCCAAATTTGAACATTACCTCTGGATAGTTTTTTTGGATTTAGGAAATCACTTAATTGAACTGATCAGCTAGAGCAATTACAGATCAGAGGAGTAGGTAACCTCATACTGGAACCAGCCTAAACAGGAATACGAAAGATAGGCAGAACACCTAATCCACTCTTTGGCCAAAATAATAAATCCGTGTGAAGTCAAGTCCCTGCTGTGCTAGTGGGTGACCATGGGCAATTCATTGAAGGCCTCTAGGCCTCTTCATCAATAGTATGGAAAAGCTTAGTAATTTGCAAATTTTCTTTAGTCTCAAGTCTTGGTCAAGTGTCTATCAGTTCAGAATACCTCTCCTCTCCCATAATTTGATTTTATCATAAATTGGGTTCCACGAGAAACAGACTCTGAGACAGAGATGAACATGTAATAGGGTTATTGGGAAAGCTCTTGAGATCAACATCTGTGGAAGGAAAGAAAACAAAGTAGAATTGGGAAGAGGCAGAGTTGGCTTCAACAAAGGCCTCAGGTGGCCCTCTGGGGAACTCCGAGGCTGAGATGCCCTTCAGAGTTGTGTTAAGTTGGGCTGAGATGGCCACATGCTTATAACCCTGCCTTGACATTCATAGGATGCAGGCTTCATCCATGAAGGGGCATGACCTTGGACAAGGCAGGTCTTCTCAGCCAAGGCACTTCCCAAGGAGGGCAGATAGCTGAGAGGTATGTACTGGCACCACTTCCAGCCGTCCTTCATTCCTGAAGGGGAAGCTGGGCATCGTATCCCAGAGCCCGCTACTGATATGTAATACAATGTTCTTCTAAGTGGCCTCATGGAATGATGCATAGCTGCCCCAAGGAAAAGTATGAATGTATCTTATACAATGTGATACATATTCTGTTTAGCCAGTTTGAGACAAAGGTCTAATTGTGAATTCAGAGACTTTGAGTTTCAAACTGACTAGGTAGCTTCATATCAAAAATTCATCTCATGTCAGGGGACAACTTAGTCAACAGACATAACATAGTTCACAAAGATAATGTTCTACATCCTAGTTTGCTGAGTAGATCTGGGGTCTTAAAAGCTTGCGAGTGACCATCTAAGATATAACCATCGGTCTCTGCTCATATGGAGAAAAAGAGAATGAAGGAAATTAAAGGCTCAAAAAGGAAACTAGGCCACGGGACTGATAGTCCGCATGAACTACAACGTCTTCTAATCTGAGACTAGAACTAGATGATGCCCAGCTACCACTACTGATCATTCTGACCAGGGACATAACAGAAGGTCCCAGATAGAATGGGAGAAAAATGTAGAACACAACTCATATTCCTAAAAAAGGCCAGACCTATTGTACAAATAGAGACTAGAGGAACCCCTGAGACTATTGTCCTAAGATATCCTTTGAACTTTGAATTGAAGCTATTTCTGCAGGTCTCCTTTCAACCAAATAATAGATTGGCTTATAAAATAAACAATATCACCAGTGAATAATGTGCTCCCTTAAACAATTAACTATATGAGACAAAACGGTCAACATTTACCCAAAATCAAAGATGAGAAGGCAAGCTAGACCAATGGAAACAGAACAAGCAGGATGGAAATAATGAGAATGCTGTCACATTGTACAAATTGTAACCAATGGCACAGAACAATTTGTATAAAAATTATTAAAGGGGAACCTAATATGCTGTATAAACTTTCACCTAAAACACAATAAAATATTATTTAAAAAAAAGAAAAAAGCCAAACTCAAAAAAAAAAAAAATTCATCTCAGAGACATCAAATCAAAAGATGCTGTTTTTTCCTGAATTCCTGATGTAATTGTCTTTGGAGCTGATATATAACATAAATACCACCGGCATAATCCAGTTGCATCTGCTGAACCAGTCTACATAGAAAAATTAACAAATTCAAAGATGAATTATTCTTGAAACTGCCTGGCTTTTTAAACATGATTTCATTAAATCTCAAAATAAAAATATAATAGAATCTGAGGATACCATATAGCTTTTCCATTGTGTCTTTTTCCCACGAAACAAACAGAAGAACAAAACATTGTCCAATGTCAATTTGTTTAATGCCCCAAATCAGTCAGACCAATTGTTTTGGCACCAGAGAGAGTTTGTCTTACTCTCAAGTTACTAAAGATTTTCTCCCAAATGGGGTCTACTAGAAAGATAAAACTTAAATAAAAATAGCATCTGCCCTAGCGGCAATGCAATAGCTTCCTTGCTTAGAACTAGCATATCTAAAACCTGGAATTTGATTACTTCAAATTCCCTTGACATTCTCTACTTGAATTATCATATCAGAATACCAAGTTGATGTCTCTCAATTTCTTTGAAATTCAAAACCTCCTATTCAGAGTCTTCTCTCCTTACTCAACTAAACTGCAAGGCACATGCAGTCTGAGTTACTTGGCGAAAGGAGTTGATTTATATGATTTCTACTTTTGCAACATGCTACCCATTTTTATTTTGTTCAGTTCAGTTCAACAAACACTTATTGAGGGACTGATATGGTCAAGATGCCATAGGGGCCTCAGAAGTTAACCAGACGCAGATTCTACCTTGGATATGTATGTGAGTATGCGTGTATTCAGAATTCCACACATTTATTATAGTAGGTTAAAGTATATGAAAGTGAACTTTTTTTAATCCACAAAAAAAAAAGCAATTGCATTTGGTTCAAACTAATATAACATAGATTTTTTTTTTTTAACTAATAGAATTACAAGCAAAGTAGTATGGGAACCCAGGAAAAGAAAATGTTAATTCTGATTAGGGGAATTAGAGAAGATTTTATGAAAGATCACAGACTTGTACTTGATGGAGATGTTTCAGCAGATGATTGTAGCTGGAAGGCTATGGCAAGAGGGAATAGCTTGTACAAAAGGTTAGCGGTAGTAAAGCTCAGAGCTTAGTCTTGTAGGACTTAAGCATAAAAGCCTCTTATTTTATCTGGAAATTCCAAATGCTTTCTCCGTGGAAGATTTTTTTTAACAAAAGTAATTGTTTTTGTTTTTATTTTTGCTTTTGATTTGGTTTTTGTTTTTATGATGAGGAAAAGAATTAAGCAAGTACTCTCAAGTACTCTCTGCTCCTATAGAGGGAAAAACTTCCAACCTTTGAACAACTATGAAAATAATATTCTGCAACAGCTGTCTAGAGAGGATGAGATTTTTCCTTCTAGCTACCTGGAAAATACAGAGTAGCTATTTCAGGAAAACAGATGATGAATCTCATGAAAACATATCCGTCATTTAGTCAATAAAAATGGCCACCCCCTTATTCCACCCACACTAAACAATCAATAGGAATGAAATTTTGGCTGACACAGACTGAAAATAGTAGAGCCAAAGCAAAGAAAGATAATAGAGAACAATTAGATGTGAAATCTTAATGTCATTTAGAAAGATTTCCATACACAAAAGTATTTGTATAAGCCTTTTCACATTAAATTGAGATTAGTAGGTGCACCCTTTCAATCCTCAGATAGAAAGCTGAACATACTCACCACTACTTTGCTACTTAATGCATTCATTAAATCTTTTTATTAATTATTTATGATTTTATACTCAGACTCTCTACTTGAGAATGCTAGTCCAGTCCTTATGACCCACACCTGTAAGAATAAGAAGGTGATTCAAAGACATATGATGTTGTTCTCAGGGAAGCTAGAAAAGCACGTGTATGCGAAGCTGTTTAAATTCATCACAACTCTTGAGACTACAACCCCACTTCATTACCTAAACTAGTAGTGAGTCAAGAAAATACACAGCAGAAAAGGCAGCAGCGAGGTTTTTATTGAAGTCTGTGGTGTCCAATATGGTAGCCACTAGCTACATGTGGCCGTTGAGCACTTGAAATACGACTGGTCTGAATTGAAATGTGCTGTAAGTGTAAGTTATACACTGAGTTTCAAAGACTTCCCAAAAAAAAAAGTAAAATATCCCCTTAATAATTTTTAAATTGATTACATGCAGAAATGCCAATATTTTAGACATATTGGGTTAAATAAAACATATTATTAAAATTAATTTTACCTGTTTCTTTTTTCTGTTTAATATGGCAGTAAGAATATTTAAAATCATATATGTGGTTCTCAGTATATGTCTATCAGACTGCACTATTCTAAGAGATGCAGCTTAATTTTGCTAAACCTCAGTTTCCACTTTTGTAAAGCAGACAAAATAAATGTTACCCTGTCTCGCTGATGCGTTATCAAGATAAATGAATTAATGTATAGGAGAGCATTTTGTAAACTATTACATACTATATAAATACAAGTGACTATCAAGAAGAATAATTCCTTGCAGAAAAGCCTGCATAAGGAATCGAAGTAGTAAATGTAACTTTCGGCTGCAAGGGCACAGGGTTTTAATGTGCCAAACAAAACTAAGAAATGTGGACTTGCTCTCCCAATCTTTCAATGTTTTTGGTTAGTACAAATCTGAAATGCTAAGCATGCTGCACCATCGACAGGCTCTCTGATGGATGAAGCTTTCTAAGAGCAGAATATTCCGTGAGCAGGCTCAAGGGATGAACTAAGGTAATCACCTTACTCTCTGAGGTCAGCTGGCTTGAAATTCAAAAGGCTACGATATTAACAGCCACCTTAACTGGTGAATTTATCAACGTGGCATTGCAGTAAACAGCCAGCCATCTGAACCGAGGGTTTATGATCACTGCTGGTTATTAAAACAATGGCAACTTTCTGACTTACCACATAAATATAAAAGCAGAGTCTAAATTTAAAAAAACAGACAAGGAACTGCTTCCTATTTTCAACCTTTTCTTGAATTGCATCTGACTATCCTAGAAGTACAAAGTGGAAGTCCAAAAAAAAAATATTGAAGACTGTGAAGGTGAGATGAATGAAGACAAAGAATAAAATCTACCTATAGTTCTACTCTGCACTCCGGGGGTCACCAAGAGTCAGAATCCACTTGAGGTCAACTAACAACAACAACAACATTTAAAGTAAAGGTGCCTTTAGATTGTCACCACAATGCAGCACAATATCAGGCCAATGGGCAGAGTGTCAAGGGAGTGAATTGTTAAGTCCTCAAATACAGCCAGCCTCAGAAGCAGATGGCAGGGAGTCAGCCAAACTTTGTCTACCATCCAGCCTCATATTCTGACATATTTTCTCACCAGTTACAGTTTACACTCCATTCCTGGTGGCACAAAAGTTAAGCGCTTGGCTGCTAACCAAAAGGATGGCCGTTTGAACCCACCCAGCAGCTCTGCAGGAGAAAGACCTGGCGATATGCTTCCGTAAAGATTACAGCTGAGTAAATCCTATGGGGCAATTCTACTCTGTCTATGGGGTCGTTATTAGTTAGAATCAACTCAGTGTCAGCCAACAACAACAAATATTGAAATAGTTGCAGTTCTCCAAACACATGAAGCCTCAGAGCTTGGACATGTGCTAGCCTTCTGTCAAAATATGCTTGCATTGCTGCATTCTACCTGGCCAACTTCTACTCCTTCAAGGGTTAGGTAGTGTCATCTCTGGGAATCTATCTCTGACTCACTCTATGTGGCTTGAATCTGTGTTATGAAACTAGCCTCCCTATGTTGGAATTGCCTGTTTCTGAAAGTAGCTTTCCATTGACTGAGGTCTTTTTGAAGTCATCAACCATGTTTTCTAATCTGGTTTAATGTGTTGGGGGACCCTTGTTCCTTGCTCTAACGTATCCTTGCAGTAGGACTTTCAGTAGAGTGACATTCCTGGCCTTCCTCCACTACCCCTCATCCCACTCCTCCTGATGGGTAGATAAATTAGAATGAACTAGCTATGCTCAGCTCTTCCCCTATCTCATTCTCTTCTCTTCAGGATCTGCATATGAGATTAGAGAGTACACATGGTTTCCTTTCTGCTATGGCAGCAGGGTTCTGGCCCCATGGTCTGTGGTTTCCTAGAGCTGTTAGTTCAATTGAGGAAGGGGGAATATTAGCATATCCACTTGGCTGACCTCAACCACCATCCAAATAGCTTTATAGCTATTATGGAACATTATTTCATCTCCAGGATCAGACCCCCATGTCCATTCCAACAGTTTCCAAACATAGCTGGGGAAAAGGAGTATTATTGTCTCCTAAAACTCCTACATTAAAACAAAAAAAAAAACCCAAACCCATTGCCATCAAGTCGATTCCGATTTATAGTGACCCTATAGCACAGCGTAGAACTTCCCCATAAGGTTTCCAAGAGCGGCTAGTGGATTTGAACTGTCAACCTTTCGGTTAGCAGCTGAACTCTTAGCCACTACGCCACCAGGGCTCCAATCAAATGAATACAT
>NW_004444192.1:2618696-2619922 GCF_000243295.1 Trichechus manatus latirostris
GGGGGGTCCCAAAAATTAGCAGCTGAGAGTAGCATGCAAACGTTTGTTTAATTAATAATTAATAGCCTGTGCACATTCGCTGCTACAGCCTGAGAAGAGGAGAGCATAGGTACAAGTTGGAGCCTACTCATGGCAGCCAGGCTCAGAGGCAAAGTATCAGATGACATGTGAAATCTCCAACAAGCCAGGAAACCACATTCTGTGAAAGCAGGCCTGACTGAGCCTGGGCGGTGGTGGTGAGAGAGGGGCTTTCAAACTTCTAAAACCCTAAAGGCAAATGGGTCATTAATATTAGAGAGGCAGTATGGAATAGCAGTTAAGATGTCAGTTAAGCAGGTCAATCTGCCTGACTCAAATCGTTCTAAACCCCAGTTTCCTCACTTATAAAAGGAGGTTAGTGAAATTACTGACTTCCTAGGGTTTGGGGGAGAATCAAAGAAGTTAATCCATTAAAGAAAATACCTTGGCTCATACTCATCATATAGGAAGTGATAGAGAACTTGTGGAGCCCTGGTGGCCCAGTGGTTAAGAGCTACGGCTGCTAACTAAAAGGTCGGCAGTTCGAATCTACCAGCTGCTCCTTGGAAACCATATGGGGCAGTTCTACTTTGCCCTATAGGGTCAGTCAGAATTGACGCAATGGGTTTTGGTTTAGAGAATTTGTGGAGTTGCTCGACTAGTAACTAAAAGGTTGGCGGTTCAAAACCACTCAGAGGCACCTTGGAAGAAAGGCCTCATCCTCGTGATCTACTTCTGAACGATCAGCCATTGAAAATCTACGGAGCGCAGTCCTACTCTGACATGCATGGGGTCGCCGTGAGTCAGAATCGACTCAATAGCAACTGGTTTGGTTTTGTGTTTTTCCTGAGAACTTGTAGGAGTTGGAGCAGCAGGAGTAGCAACAGCAGTAGCTTAATTTGAACGTCACGCTTAGGAGAGGAGAACACAGATGTAGCATTAAAAAAAATAACTGCAAGGGAAGGAGAAAGCACAGATAATTTTACATGAGAAAGGTAGATCTCTCTGTTAGCTAAACGGAAATGTGATTTTTACTCTACCACAGAATAAATTGAACTGACTTCTGTTTCACAATTTATACAACTTCTTTCGTGTATTTTTGACATTTCTATCACATTTCTGACAATTTCAATTTTCCGACATCAGGAACACCTGGGCATTAAATTGGGAGGCCCCTAGGACCGCTATCTTCGTAATGCAAATTTCTT
>NW_004444192.1:2627962-2628994 GCF_000243295.1 Trichechus manatus latirostris
CCTTTGCCTTGGGGTTTCCAGGGAACTAGGCAAGCAGCCAAGTCCCAGCATGGCTAGAAACAGCACTGGATCCAGCACATCTCAGGGCACAGTTATAAACTTTATAACCCCATTTTCTTCGTGTCATCAGAAATCTTAACTCTTAATCACTGCATGTGCTAGACTGTATTGTCTACTCAGTTTTTCATACCTTCCTGGTCACTGTGGGGTAAAACATAGCCAATAGTTCAATGCCCCAGTGATGCTGGGTTTGGCCATGTGACTTGCTGTTGCCAATGGAATGTGTGTGGAAGAAAAGTTTGTCAGTTCCCAGCCATGACCATAAACATCACATTTCCACTGGCCTCTTTGAACTTACACCATTCTCCGTGTGAAGAACAAGCCCAGGTATCCTCTGATCTCAGAACAAAAGACCTTTGGAACAGACCTGAACACAACCCAAAGCCTGAGACAGAGTCACACTAGCTGACATGCAGAACAATGAGCAAGAAATAAAATCATTGTTATTTTAAGCCAGAGATTTGAGAGTTGTTTGTTATACCACATCACTGCCATGGAAACCTGATTGATACCCCATATTTGGCATATGTTCTCTAAATCTTTGATTTATAAACCTTTGGTTTAAGGAAAGGCAGAATCGTGTTTGTAAAACACGTGCAATCTAGTAAATTTAAAAAATGTCTCAAAAAGGAGTGGTCCATATGTTACATATCACTGAGATTTTATTATGCTTTGGATTGGTTACCCTTGTTGCTGCTTAGCAGGGATGGTGTTGATCATTCTCTTCTATTAGTTGAAGTGGCTAAGCTCCTATTGCGCTTCTTTCTTTTCCTGGATATATTTAATCATAGTCATGATTACAGCCTTTTTTATGTGAATGCTCAGCTCCATTGACATCCATAAACTTCAGCTATATTTTGTCTTTACTGTTCAAGTCAGGCTTTTGAAGATTTGTGAGAGCTATAAAGAATATGACTAGCATTAAAAATACATGATACATACTGGTGAATTGAACACTGAAAAATACCCACA
>NW_004444192.1:2645312-2646375 GCF_000243295.1 Trichechus manatus latirostris
GCACAAGGATTAGAAGGCAGGAGGGGAGAGGAAAGCTGGTAACAGGGAACTCAAGGTTGAGAAGGAAGAGTGTTGGCATGTCGTGGGGTTGGTAACCAATGTCACAAAACAATATGTATACTAATTGTTTAATGAGAAGTTAGTTTGTTCTGTAAACCTTCATGTAAAGTACAATAAAAATAATTTTTAAAAAAAAAAAAATGGATGCTAGGAAAAGTAGAGGCATTAACTCAATGGCTGGGAAATGGCGACCCTCTGACCGCAGACCCAGTATCCCTTCCATCCATCACTTGCTGTTCTAACTGTGATTGGCCTTTCCATCAGGGCTACTGGGCACCCCAGCCTGTCAGCCTATATGACTATCTAATCCATTTGTTATTAAAAGGATGAAACAAGACACCTATATCTGGCCTCTGAAACAAGAAAATACAAATAATGAGAAATGTATGAAAGAGTTAATAAAATCATAGTTAACATAGAAATAAAAATAATTATAGTCAAGCTCAGCAGATTCTCTAAGAATAATCATTACCAAATCCATATCAACAAAAAAGATGGACATAACTCAACTCCTCAACCAGCAGCACCATGACCAGGCCACAGAAAAAGAAGTGTATCTTTGTATAACTTCATCTTTTTCCTCCTTTAAAGCTATCCTAGGCACTCTTTAACCTAGTCGTTCCTAAGGAAAGCAAGATCCCAGTTCCTCTTAAATATGCTCTCTCTTCCCCATAACACTTATCCTTCAGAATGATAGACAAGTATATAATATTTTCAAACTACACAGCCTCACTTAAAAAATTAAACTTCTGGAAACAGACTTGTCAGCTTGTCTAGGAGGATGAGGCCTGAGAGGAAATATGACAACCATTCAAGATCACGGGCCACAGGAGCTGTCATTTCAACTCCCTAATGACTATCATAAGAACATGTAATGAAGGCTATTTGACTCACAATAAGGTGGCTACAATTTGTTCAATAGGCTTCTCATCTATATGTTTAGCAAACAAAGTATTAAAGATCATTTGAACTTTGGATAACTGAAAGATAATATAAATAGGAA
>NW_004444192.1:2648045-2649498 GCF_000243295.1 Trichechus manatus latirostris
GATGCCTTAGCTCTTTCCTGAGGGAGCTATTCAGCAAAATAATCAGTGTCATTTCCCAAGCTCAGCATATAAGTGTAAATTGACAATAACATGCATAGAATCCGCTCCCATCTCCACAAAGAGCAGCAATAATGGTGGTGGTGGTGGTGTAGGGATAGCCAAAATGTATTGAGTGTTACTTGTATAATCCTAAAAACAAACAACACTGAAGCAAATAAGACATGCCCCCAGGATTTCACCATCTCATTCGCTGCCACATTTATTCTTTTCATAACTCCTCTTTAGTAAGTTACCTACACGAGGTTATAAAAAAGAGAGGTGCAGATGGAGCCGCCCCCATCCATGGGCAGGGAGGAGGAAAACAGCTGTTCTCCGCCTAGTGAGAAAGCCCCTCTTTGGGCACCTGGGCTCTGACTCAGTCATCTCTTTTGATGATAAATTAATGAACCACACTGTTTCTTCCTGTTTTTTGAGAGAGACCACATCAGTACAGATTTATATGAAAACATAAATGCTCCTTAAGCACCCCCTAGGAACAGGACTGTCCTTCTCCAGTGGAGGGCTGTAGTTTGCAAAATCAAAAGGAAAGAAAACAACTCAAGGTTTTGCTTCAGGAAACCTAATTGAAACAAAGTGTGGTTTTTCCAATTTTGAATTGTCATTTACTTTTTTGTTCAGTTCTGTGGCTTAACTTTTTCCCTCCCTATGCTGTTTCTGCATTAGCCTATAATGAAGATTCAGATCTTTCCTATAGTTATATTTTACTCTTGGGAAGCTTGGACTAATAGAGAAGTCACATAATAACCTCACAGACAGACTTTTAGTAAAACTTTAGTAATTAAGACTAACCGGGAATTTGGTCCATTCATTCTTGCAACAAAATATTGCTGTGTATCTATTAGAAGAGAGTCACTTTGCCAGTTATTGTTTATTTAAGGGAACATTTATTCAACATTTCAATAGCTTTAATAATATCCATATACATTGTGTGTAAATCACATATCCTGAAATTAATTTTCATAAAGTAATCCTAAAAGAGAAAAGCTTATCTTACTGAAAATTTCCATTCATTGCAATGTTATTTATAAATTGAAATACAGAAAATATCTAAATATTTAATATTGGAAAATGACTTAAGTGAAAATATATCTATTAAGTGTGGTGCAAAATACTTATGCTATAATGAGTAGTGAAAAAGTAGAATACATTTTGTATCTATGCTATTATTGTAATTATGCCTATGAATATAGATTTGAAAGTTATATGGAAACACAAAAACATTTAATTTCTAAGCACAATAGAATTATACAGAGAATATTATTTCTATTTTTGTCATAATTTTACCTGTGCAATTAAAAAGTAATCATAAGGAAAGAATATACTTATGAAAACCCACTTGTGCAAAGAAAAATAAGATATAAAATCTGCCTTCAGGAAGTTTATGGGTACAAGG
>NW_004444192.1:2650536-2651488 GCF_000243295.1 Trichechus manatus latirostris
GAGCATTATGCTCTTTTAAGAACTATCTATGTGGGACCAAATTGACAAAAATGCTAGAAAGATTAGATAGGAACCTGGGCAGACAATGAGTGTATGTTAATAGGAGAGAAATAACTCAGAAAAGGAAGGTGAGAATGGTTGCACAACTCGAAGAGCGTAATCAATGCCACTGAATTGTACATGTAGAAACTGTTGAATTGGTGTATGTTTTGCTGTATATAGTCTCAACAACAACAAAATAAATAAAATTCTTTTTAAAAAGAGTATAAACAACAACAACAAAGATCAAGATAAGGATTGCTGCTAGTAAAAATAAAGTCAACAAAATTTGAACATAAGCAGTTATTCTATATACATACAGGGAGACCATTTTGATTCCAGAAAAAGCAAATGGCTCGAAGAAGCTAGGTACAATGAGGCTTATAAAGAGAAGAAGAGGGAGAAATATAGAAGATCAACCATTGACTAAACTTAGCATAATTGATTGAACCCTTCCGTCTCCCCTTTTACTGAGACCAACAGACTTTAGGTCACAAGATGTTCTCTGGCCCCCCACCCCGCCATATCTTTTGAGATTCAAATTTAGTAAGCCTGGGTTCCAACTGGGAAGAAAGCATTTGCAACTTTGGGTGACATAAAAGCTGCTGGGAGATTAATTTTTGTCAGGAATTTCTTTAAAATGAATATTTGGTTTTGTGGGTAAGAAAACTCCAAAATCAAAGCAAGATATGTTGTAGGGTAAAAACATCACAAAGTTTAGTAAAGCAAAAAGAAAGTTTTATTCGGCATATACTCAAAAAGTAAAGGTAGGAAATCAGACAAGCAAGCTGCCAGAGCCCTGTCCGCCCGAATCCAAGTAAATTACAGAATAGGCAAAAGTGGGAAAACGGACAAGCATGCTGCTAGAGCCATGTCTTCCCGAGTCCAAGGAAATATTACAGAATAGGCAAAA
>NW_004444193.1:0-953 GCF_000243295.1 Trichechus manatus latirostris
TACCCTCAAAGAATGAGCAGGTGCATTGTTGTGATGGAAAAAATTTCTCCGTGCAACTTTCCTGGTCTTTTGCTCACCATTGCAGTTTTCAATTTTCTTGAAATTTCTTCATAATAAGCCCCCCTGACTATTCTGTGTCCTTCGAGAAAATCTATCGAGATTACCTCTTGGGAATCCCAAAAAACAGTCACCATAACCTTATGAGCAGTATCTTCTCTCTTGGCTCATCTCTGAGGTCTTCCCAACCTTCCTTACAACTCTTGATCCACCTAAACACTGTTGTTTTACTTGGGATAGCATTCCCATAAACTTGCTGGAACACTTCAGTGATTTGGGAAGATGTCCACTTGAGGTTTGTTAAAAATTTGATACTAGCCCTGACCTCAAAATCATTTTTTTCCATGGCACAAAAAGTATCCTTTTTTGTTTTTAAGGCACCCTACAGAGACTAAGACAAGGGTATTACTGAGAGATCTTGTATGCAGCCATCCACTAATCACAGGAACATTTTTAAACATGTTTTATTTGGAATAAACCCTTGCATGTATGAACTGGAACCCTAGTAGCAGTATTTCTTGACTCACCCTCGTAGTGTGGTGTAAGGAAGAGAAATATTATAGAACACAGATCAGGCTACTAGCTCCAGCAATAACTAGCTGCATAAATTTGTATAACAACACACACCTAGGCTCACCTAATGTGAGTTTTCTTCATCTGAAAAATGAATGTAATTCTTTTGCAGCATTTGAACATATTAAATGGCTAAACTGGCAACTTGCAGGGCAGGTGATTATCTGGGTCTCGGCAGTGTTACCCTCCAAATACCCCCAGATCCTATTTCTAATCTCTAATGCTGTAGACAAACAGATGATCCAATATTTCGCCACTGAGCGTTATATGTGTGACCTAATCTTTGACCTTACCCACCCTCAACTCTTCACTTTCTTCCTGCC
>NW_004444193.1:1527-2432 GCF_000243295.1 Trichechus manatus latirostris
GTCACAGTTTGATTCACTACTATATTCCCAGCACTCAGAATAGCACTTGTCACATAATACAAATCAACAAATATTTGCTAAATGAATAAAAAACATGAATCAAGACATTTTTCTTGAGGTTAAAAAATCAGATGATACTTTCACCATTATTTATTGCAAACTCAAGTGAAGAGTAAACTCTAAGTATTGAAGTATTATAATGTCAGAAAAGTTTACTGATTTGAGTTTTTACAGGTATTCCAGAAAATGTTAAAAATTTGATATCCAGAGCTTCTAACATAGTCCATAAACTCAGTACACTAAAAATTCTCCCTTTTTTTCTAGAACCAGCTGGCATCCAAGGTCTCTAGGTAAGAGTAAATAAACAGATTGCTTCGCCTGAGTTGCATTGAAAACTTTGCCAGAGTTGAACTATAGGCTGGTGGTAAAACCATTGTAAGTCTTCCTCTGATATCTCATTCTGGAATATAAATGACTACTTCTAATGGTGGTTCCATCATTAAGGGTAACATACTATTTATTTCTTTTTCAGAAATCAGACTTTACCAACTATACTTCCTTATTGCCTTTCTAATAAAAAGGCCATAAATCAATTCTCTCAGATAACTATGGCATGGTAATGAAAACAATATTGGAATCCTGACAGATTTTCTTGTGCAGAGTGAAAAGTTTGTTAATAACAGCATTGTGATTTCTGAGAATGACCCCATTACCATTACATGGGAGTTAACTGATCATTTTCGTTATTCCAGTAGAAAAGGTAAGATGTGGACTTCAGAAAGGCCCTCCCATAAACCTAACAATCAATAATAAGTTATTTATGTTGCACAGTCTCACTTACTTTACAGCAGTAACAATAGGTCAGATATTAAAGTACTATCTCTCAGCAAAAAGCTGCATTAATC
>NW_004444193.1:6018-7175 GCF_000243295.1 Trichechus manatus latirostris
TGTCTTCTTGGGCCACCCTTTGAAATCTTCTGTTCAGCTCTTTTAGTTTATCATTTCTTCCTTTCGTCCGTGAGTTTTTTGTACTATGGTGGTTTGCATGTTGCTGTAATGCTGGAAGCTATGCCATCGATATTTCAAATACCAGCAGCATCACTCATAGTGGACAGGTTTCAGTTGAGCTTCCATACTAAGACAGACTAGGAAGACAGACCTGGCAGTATACTTCTGAAAATATTCTCCAGTGAAAACCTTACAAATAGCAGCAGAGCATTGTCTGATATAGTGCTGGAAGATGAGCCCCTCAGGTTGGAAGGCACTCAAAAGATGACTAGGGAAGACCTATCTCCTCAAAGTAGAGTTGACCTTAATGACGTGGATAGAGTTAAGCTTTCAGGACCTTTATTTGCTGATGTGGCATGACGCAAAATAAGAAGAAATCACTGCGAAGTATGAACCTAGGAAAATTGGAAGTCATCAAAAATGAAATGGAATGCATAAACATCGATATCCTAGGCATTAATGAGCTGAAATGGACTGGTTTGGGCCATTTTGAATTGGACAATCATATAGTATACTATGCTGGGAATGACAAATGGAAGAGGAATGACATTGCATTCATCATCAAAAAGAACATTTCAATATCTGTGCTAAAGTACAATACCATTAGTGATAGGATAATATCCATAAGCCTACAAGGAAGACCAGTTAATAGACTATTATTCAAATTTATGCACCAATCACTAATTCAAAAGACGAGAAAATTGAAGATTTTTACCAACTTCTGCAGTCTGAAATTGATCAAACATGCAATCAAGATGCATTGATAATTACTGCTGATTGTCATGTGAAAGCTGGAAACAAAGAAGGAACAGTAGTTGGAAAATATGGCCTTAGTGATAGAAATGATGGCTGAGATAGCATGATATAATTTTGCAAGACCAAAGACTTCTTCATTGCAAACACCTTTTTCAACAACATAAATGGCAACTATACACATGAATCTCGTCAGATGGAATACGCAGGAATCAGATTGACTACATCTGTGGAAAGAGATGATGGAAAAGTTCCATATCATCGGTCAGAACAAGCCAGGGGCTGACTGTGGAACAGAATATAAATTGCTCATATGCAAGTTCAAGTTGAAGCTGAAAAAAACT
>NW_004444193.1:7892-12544 GCF_000243295.1 Trichechus manatus latirostris
TTCTCTCATGAGCCCCTTTATCTCTGCTGTTATTGGCATCTTGTGTTTGAATATTAGCTCTGCCACTTACTAGATGCTTAACCTTTCCCTATCTAAAAATCATCCCTATCTAAAAAAAAAAATAGTAATAGAACATAACTCTTAGGTTGTAATGATGATTAAATGAGTTAATATACATATAAAACTTTTGGAATAGTGTTTCATACACAATAAGCACTCAGTAAGTGTTAGTTGTTATATTACTATTACTGCTGTTGTTGGTTATCATTTCTTTCCCCAAGCAAGAAAAAGGCCAATGTTAGAGTTAATATTTTTAAACTATTTGGTGTTCTAGCAAATACCAAATGCAAACCACATAGACTGCATATCAAATAATGGAAACACTCTAACTCATGGAAGTACTTCTTTCTATATCTTTAAATCCTGGAAACAATTTAGCAAAGAAAAAATGTGTATCATCATATTGATAACTTCCTATAAATGCCTGCATTTACAATAGATTTTAATATATTTGGATCTAGAAGGCAAAAACAGAAGCTAAGGATAAATAACCTGTTGATCCACTACCCTTTTCAAGATAAGCAAGTTATATTAAGTAAAATCTCTATTTAAAGTTAACGAATACACAGCACATAGTTAATTTTCTTGAATTGGAAATCAGATTCATAAAATAGTCAAACTGCACCAATACGTATAACATAGTTTAATCCATCTCTTTTTTAGATGAAGAAACTAAGTTATAGAGAGGCCAAGAGACTTCTTAAACCTCAGAGAAGATTATCAGAAGATACTGAACTATAATGCAGCTTGCCTGATTCATGGTCTAGTCTATAATTCTGTTAACCTATTTTTATGCCATTAGACATACAGAGACATAAAACAACTATCTGACTAATAATCTGGCATTTTAATAGCAGTATTAACTTAAATAGAAGATATTACTGTCATCAATGTAATCTTTGAAAACTTAAAGGCAGCTATAAAAATTCTAATGTTAACTTGCATATTATATTCAATAATGACATATTTACCATCTTCCAATTCTTATGGATACTTACAGGGAAAAAAAAAGTCTAGTATAATGCTAACCTTATGCACTTTGAATATTTTATCATACATTTAAAACTCCTTAGTTACATCCTACTCTTCCCTCCCATAATTTTTCTCTCATTATTACCTAATAAAGAAGAAATGCAAAAAGTATAAAAGAAAACAAAAAATGGAAATGAAAGACACATGTTACAAGACATTTCAAGTAAGTTATTGTTGGAAAAAATCTAGATGCCACTTTATAAACAAGTATTTTTTAATTATAAAATTTTAAATATTTTAATGTGAAATTTGATATTTCTTAATATAAAATTTTTGGTTTCTACTACTAACTCCAACTGGTCAATGTTGAGTAATATATTTAGCATTTCAAGAACAGTCAATGGTATTTGGCCTAACTGAGCTTGGAGTCAGAATCCCATTTACTAATTTGGTTCTTGACGGGGTTATTTGACCTCTCTAAGCCTCAGTCCCCTGTCTGTAGATCGGGGGTTTTGGTACTATCCTGCCATCATGTTGGAAGGATCAAATGAGGCAACTTACACAACACACTTGGCACAGAGCTCAACAAACACGAGCTGCCTTCCCCTTGCCCAAATGCCAGCTGGCTGGCAGATCACATTAAACAAAAAAAGGAAGCTATGTTCTCCTTTTTCCAGACAGCTGGTAATCCAGGCATCATAGGCCTTCTACAAACAATGCTGACTTATTTTTGTTACAGCTGATGTGTATATAATGTGCCCTGCTAGTTCTCCCAATGAGTTGAATTCACGACCATGGAAGAACTGACTTGTTTTTTCTCTATTGCTCCTCATTTTACGAGACCAGATTGAGGTAAAGTGGCAGTTTTGTAATGGTTTGTACATTTCATGGACCTGGAAGATTTCGTGTATTGTCTTTAATAACAACAACGTCTTGCATCGTTTAACCCTCACCACAGACCTATGATGAATGTGATATTAGTATCTCTCCCAATGTCACCTGAGTAGAAAGTAGCCGAGTCAGGATTTAAATCCAGATCTCCTGACTCTTGAACCAGTGCTCAAAACCCATAGAAATCAGAGAGAGCTCTATTAGTACATGTAGTGAACACAGGCCTTACACTCTCATCTACTCTTCACTACACTCAACTGAGAGGTCAGGGTAGGGGAGAGAATATACCACTGAACACCTGAATTATACTGTTGTTGTTGTTGTTAGGTGCCATCAAGTCAGTTCCAACTCATAGTGAACCTATGTACAACCGAATGAAACACTGCCAGTTCTGTGCCATCCTCACAATCATTGTTATGCTTGAGCCTATTGTTGCATCCACTGTGTCAACCCAGCTTGTTGAGGGTCTTCCTCTTTTTCACTGACCCTCTACTTTATCAAGCATGATGTCCTTCTCCAGGGACTGATACCTCCTGATAATATGTCCAAAGTATGTGAGATTTAGTCTCACCATCCTTGCTTCTAAGGAGCATTCTGGTTGTACTTCTTCCAAGATAGATTTGTTTGTTCTTTTTTGCAGTCCATGGTATATTCGATATTCTTTGCCAACACCACAATTCAGAGGCATCAATTCTTCGGTCTTCCTTATTCATTTATTTCAAAATACATCAAATTTGTATTGAAAGATAGACACGGATTTTGAAAACTATGCATTTTAATTTATAACAATGTTCAAGAACATGTCTAGTATTTCAACACTTAAAATGACAGCTTCTGAAAATTTAAAATTGTTTATCCTTCATATTAACTAAATACCAGTTGTCTTAAAATCACCATGACATTAATTAGAATTAAAAGTTTTGCAATACTTTTTATCTCGAGAATATGAAGCAATGAGAAAGAAAAAGATGTAAGCTAGAAAGACTGAATTCATCAGAGAAAAGATGAGAATGGAAAAATCTCTTACTCTCTTTCATATTAGAAAATCTTATCAGCAAAGTTTTTTAAGTAGAAAAGAAAGCTTCTCTTCACACATTTCATACTATTTTCAATTACTATCCTATATTTCTTGAGATTTAAATGCAAATTAAGTTTTCTCAACAACAATATGGCCTGAAAGTGTGCCCAACAAGTAAACATAATACAAATGTATAAGGGTACCCAGGAAAAGTATAAATGTAGATGACAACAACAAAGAAATGTGCCACATCATATGGCTCAATCCTATTCAGTTCAGTGAGTCCTCTTACCTTTTGAAGAAACCTGCCAAGAATTCACTCTCTATCCTAGAAACTGTATTACAGGCACTCATCCTAATTCATTCCTAGGTAAGACTTGGAGAGTTGCAAGGGACTATACAGTGTATTTTGTCCATCTTTGGCCAGTAATTATGAACTTGGGGGAGAGCACTCAATCAATTATAGACATTCAAATCAATTGATAGACAACACCACTATACTTACTTCTGTCCTTACTTCTTTATCATTAATTTATTTTATTTTTTTGGTGAATAATACACAAACATACACTCATTCTACAATTTCTACATGTACAGATCAATGCCATTGGTTACGTTCTTCACATTGTGTCACCATTTTCCTTATCTCTACCCATATTGATTCACCACCATTAACTCTTACTCTCTATGCCCCTTAAAATTCTCCTCTGTGCTTCAGAGTTACTGTTGTCAGTTTGATCACGTATAGATAATTCTTTAAAAGAGAGAATTTTCAATGTCCTTACTTCTATAATTATAGGTTCATGAGGGGATTTTTCATCATGACATATTGTAAACTTTTAATAGGTGTAGTCTACTGCACTTGCAGAAATAGGTAGACTCTACTCGATGAAAATACTCTACTGAACAATTATTCTAGATCCCATTTAAAAAATAATAGGGAGGTCTAAGATGGAACTGAAGTAAATGAAACAAACACGAAGCAATGTACTTTGCGGTTTCTCTACAAGGTATTGAGGTAGCTACTTTAATGTCTCCATTAAATTGGTCTTTGTAACTCTTAAGTGACTAAAAAGGAAAACTAAAATCAAACAAAGGCATCTAAAAGGACTGGTAGTTTCATGTTTGCTGATACCTGCTTTCTAATTGAATAATTAATGTATCTCTCCATCTGCTTGTACCCTTCACCCATGGGATTTTGTAACACGGATAATCTCCTTTTCATCAGTTGACAGGGTGGCTTTCAGACAACTTAAGGGCCTGTTACCAATAAGCTATGTCACAATACGAAAGAAAACAATTATCTGACTTTTGATTTATAGAAGGTTCATTTCAATAACTTTGGCTCATTACAGGCAGGGTCTTTATTTCTTAAAAAAAAAAAATCAAATTTCATGGACTTCCTTTTAATATACAAAGCCATTAGAACCAACCCTGCTAAACATCCAAAGTCTTGGATCGACAGCAGTTATGAGTGAGAGACAAGTAATATGAAACAAATAATATGGAATGAGAAATGACACCTGTGAAAGTGGCTGGGGAAGCAGGGGCATCCTGTTGTTGTTGCTGAGTTGATTCTGACTCATGGCAACCCCATATGTGCAGAGGAGAACTACTCCATAGGGTTTTCAAGGCTATGACCTTTTGAGAACAGATCACCAGGTCTGTCTTCCTAGGTGCCTCTGAGTGGGTTTGAACTACAAAGCATTCA
>NW_004444193.1:12772-31911 GCF_000243295.1 Trichechus manatus latirostris
GGCACTAGTTTTTTAAGTAATATTTTTATCAAAGTTTACTTGAGTATATTCTATCAAGAGTTTTATTTATTTATTTTATTGATTGCTTGGTTGGTTGACTAAATTTTTGTTTTGTTCTTTTTTCTCCAACCAAATACAGACCACCAAATTTCTTGAAATAAGCATCTTGTAGCTTCTAACTTAACTCCAGTTAAAAGCATTTATGTTGCATTTGCTTGGTCAACAGAGTGAAAGGATGCTTTATTTTATTCTCAAAGATGTGGGAATTATGGCTAGGCAAATGCAGGTACAATGCTTTATCTGCATCTATCTGTTAGAAAGAAATTCTATGTGAATATAAAACACTGTTATCAGGGGTTCAAGTTTGGATAAATAGTAATTAATAAAAAGTAAGAATATGGAACACTAAAAAGTCCCCCATCTCCAGATATACAAATTCTAATCAACACATACACTTTCCTATTTGAAAAAGGTACTTTGAAACAAGGAGGATTTAAAGTAATACATATTCACAAATTACTCTTTTAAATGTTTAAGCTAATTCTGTGCAATTATTTTTATTGAGGCTATTCTGTCTCATTATGTTTTCCGGAAGCAAGGGAAGTAGCTACCATTTTCATTCTTTGCCATTGTTGTTTTCCTTCTTCCCTCTGGAATTTAACAGGCATTGAACATTTATTAGGTGGCATTTAGGTAATGAGTTGCTCATTTAAGTTCATGGGCAATGCTCAGATGGTGGCAACTGAGTTATAATTTTTATTAGAACTGGAGATAGACCACCACCACAACAACAACCAATAAAGGTGAGGAGTTCAGTTTATCTGGAAGTAGAAGCAAGGAGCGGAAGAGCAGAAAGTATCCAAGGTGGGTCTGCTATGTGAAGAAGGCAGAGCGTAGGTGCTTGTCAAAGCTAGATAGACGGGGTGTGGAGTTAGTGGAGGAGGAAGGTGAGGGAGGAAAGCATTTCATTTGGTTTGTGTACAAAATAAAATGCCTAAAATTTATAATTTGCAGAAAGACATAGTTCCAGGAAAAAAAAAAAAGTGGGGGCACACATCTGCAGCAATATTTACCTATGCAATAGAAGAGATTTTTAAAACATATTTTGAGGTAGCTATTTTGGTCTTTTGAAGATATATTCAGAATGATTACATGTCTCTTTTGAGAGGCAATATCCCATAGTGGTTATGCACAGGGGCTTTGGAATCAGATTTGAATTCTATCCTGCCACTAGTTAGCATGGAGCCCTGGTGGTGAAGTGGTTAAGAGTTTGGCCACTAACCAAAAAGGTCTGCAGTTCAAATCCACCAGCTGCTCCTTGGAAACCCCGTGGGGCAATTCTACTCCATCCTATGTGGTTGTTTTGAGTTGGAATCGACTCAATGGCAACGGTTTGGTTTACTAGTTAGCATTGTAACTTATTTAATCTCTTTTTGCTTCAATTTCCTCAGCTGTAAAATTTCCTCATCTTTAATTTATAACATTGTTATGAAAATGAATGTAAATATGTAAAGCACTTAGGAGAATGGCTGGCACATGGTACCATGTTACCTTGTCTAAACCCTCAAATCCAACAAAGAATGTTAGGAGAGAGAATAATCAAGACAATTAAATGGTGCTGCTAGTACATTTCCAAAGTATGCTTTCACTGCTTAAGATATAGATAAAACTAACAGATCAGAAATAGCACTGCTTTTCTAGAAATCTAAACTAAGTATAAAGCTTGAGAGAAGATGGTACAAAAATCATCAAACTTTTCTCATTTTCAGTTACAAAAGTTTATTTCCATATTGGGAAATTTATCCACAATATTATTTACAGCATGGTAGTTTTAATGCAATCATAAAATGGTTCCTGTTTATAATTGTTGATATCATAGATTTAAGGGCAGCAGACTCCTCCTGGGCATATTTTAATTCTATGGACAACGACATACCACTTCCACTCCTCACTCCCATGAGTTACTCCTGGAAGCTGCTTTGTTCCCCTGCTACTATGAGGATTTGCTCAAGCTGACTCCAGGACAAAGTTTAATTATGCCTCTTTTATTCTTAAGTTTTCTATTTTCACTTGTCATTATGAAACACAGACTCTACAACCACGACTACTGACTGAATTACACTTTTAGGAAAGCACAAAGACCGTGGGACAGAAAAGGCAGAAGTAAGAGAAGCAAGAGTTCACCACATGTTTTCAATCACTTATAAAATGGTGCTGTAAACACAAATGGCTTTTCCCCATTAGAGTGGAAATTTTTTTCTCTGTGACCCTTATTTCAGAATTAAAAGGCATGAGTCAGCTAGTTGGGTCAACTCAAACTGTAGGCCCCGTCAGCTGAAAAGAAGCGATTTGCACAAGCAAAACAAATGTAGGAAAAAGAATTAGAGATGTCTCTAGATAGGATGATCTTCTGAGTTCACTCCAAAGGAGTAATCTACAGTAAGGTGAATAAGTAAATGATCACTGAAACTTAACTTATGAAACTACCTTCAAATATCAATAATATAAAGATAATATTGATATTTGAAGGTAGTTCGATTGCCAATACTTGTTATGTGCACATATTAATGGGTTCCCTGCAAATAAATACTGTTCTTTTTTCTTCCTTTTGTTTGCATTTGAGGACGGGACTTTTTCTCTATATGCTAGAATAGATCCTCTCAAACTTTAATGTACAAATGAAAGACCTGGAGATTTTGTTAAAAATTCAGGTTCTAACTCCATAGGTCTAGGATGGGGCTTGCAGTTCTGCACTTCTAACCAGCTCTGATGCTGTCCATAAGGTTTTCAACAGAGCTGTGCCATGACAGCAACGTTTTGGTCTGTTATACATAAGGTCACCATGAGTGGAAGCCAACTCGACAGCAACTAACAGCAACAACAGCCAAACATTGAATGAAGCTACACTGCTGATCCACTGACCAAACGTTGACTAGAAAAGAGGCAAAGCAGCCCATCCTATACTCTGAATTATCCTTGGTTTTCTCATTAATATCATCTTTCCAGAGCTAATATGTCAAGGACTTCCCTGACACCTATTCTTTCTCTTCCTCTCTGATACACACAAAAGTTTTAGGTGAACTATTAAACATAGTACAGTATAAGGAAAGGTAAAGGTAACATCCCATACACAGATAAGGTAACAGAAAAATGTAGGTCATGTTCCTTAGGTTTGTTATTGTCGTTAGGTGCCATCGAGTCAGTTCCAATGCACAGCAACCCTGTGTACAACAGAAGGAAACACTGCCTGGGTTTGTGCCATCTTCACTATCATTGCTATGTGTGGGCCCATTGTTGAAGCCACTGTGTCGGTCTGCCTCGTTAAGGGTCTTCCTCTTTTTCACTGACCCTCTGCTTTACTAAGCATGACGTCCTTCTCCAGGGACTGGTCCCTCCTGATAACATGTAAACGTAGGTGAGACGAAGTCTCGCCATCCTCACTTCTAAAGAGCGTTCTGGCTGTACTTCATCCAAGACAGATTTGTTCATTCTTCTGGCAGTTCACGGCCTACTCAATATTCTCTGCCAATGCTATAATTCAAAAGCATCAATTCTCTTCAGTCTTCCTTATTCATTGTCCAGCTTTCACTTGAGTATGAGGCGATTGAAAATACCGTGGCTTAGGTCAGGAGCACCTTATTCCTTAATGTGACGTCTTTGTTTTTTAATACTTGAAAGAGAACTTTTGCAGCAGATTTGCCCAATGCTGCTGCTTCCATAGGCATTGATTGTGGATCCAGGTAAAATGTAATTCTTGACAACTTCAGTCTTTTCTCTGTTTATCATGATGTTGCTTGTTGGTCCAGTTGTGAGGATTTTTGTTTTCCTTGTGTTGAGGTGTAATTCATACTGAAGGCTATAGTCTTTGATCTTCATCAGTAAGTGCTTCAAGTCTTCTTGGCTTTCAGAAAGCAAAATTGTGTCATCTGCATATTGTAGGTTGTTAATGAGTCTTCCTCCAATCCTCAGGGTTGCCTAAGATTAAATCTTGGCTTGATCCTACGGTCATTGCAGGTGTCGATTATAAAATAGGTTAAATCAACTGTTCGTTGTATTTGTTCTTAGTTCCCCTTAGAAACCAATAAACTTGACTCTTGACACCCTCAAGGAACATTCTAAGAATTTTGTGAATCTCAAAATTCTAAAATACCTCCAAAGTATATATTTTCCTTCAGAAAATGAAGCATAACTAAAAACTTGGGAGTGTTCCCTTAATACTTCTACAAACATTGGCCTAAAGTAATTTATCAAGGCATTGAAAACTTTGAAAAAAATACATCATTATCATTGTTTTACAGCACATTTGATGAACTCATTTTGTCATAAATTGCTAATACTGTTAAATTAGAATTCCATAATGTCTAGTTATCTAGTGCTGCAATAACAGAAATACCACAAGTTGATGGCTTTAACAAACAGAAATTTATTCTCTCACAGTTCAGGAGGGTAGAAGTCTGAATTCTAGGGGAAGGCTTTCTCTTCCGGGGGAAGGTCCTTGTCTCCACTCAACATCTGTGGGCTCGACATTCCTTGAGATCTCTATGTGTCTTTTCATCAGTCTTCCCCTGTTTCTAGGAGATTCTCAGACCAGGTATCCCAGGTCCAAAGTATGTGCCCTGCTCCCAGCTCTTGCTTCTTGGTGGTATGAGGTCCTTGGACCTCTGCTCACTTGTTTAATCTCTTTTACATCTCAAAAGAAACTGACTCAAGATACAACCTAATCCTATAGATTATGTCCTGCCTCTTTAACATAACTGCCACTAATCCTGCCTCATTAACACACAGAGGTTAGGATTTACAACACGAAGGATAATTACATCAGATCATAAAATGGAAGATAATTACATTAGATCACAAAATGGAGGATAATTACATAATACTCAGGATTATGACCTACCCAAGTTGACACATATTTTGAAAGGATACAATTCAATCTATAACACATAATTTATTCAAAACTGTACTTATCTGAAAATCACTATTAAATTCAATCTCTTCACATTCTTTTCATTTCATTAGCAGTCCTAGAAATTGCCTTTCTTTTCAGAACCATCTTTCTCCAGTGAAACAAAGTTCATAATTAATAAAATTATGAGAGTTATTAAATTTGTTTTAAATACAGGCAGAAAAAAATAAATCCCCATTAGACTTTATGTGAGGTGACAGAGCAGAATCAGGTAAACTAATCTCAGTGCTAAGTGATGAGTCCCTACACATCAGCCTTACACCAAATGTAATTCAAATTCTAATTCTGATACCTGGCCATTTTACTTCTGAACAGTTCACCCCATTTTTCATACTTCCAGTGGTCCCCAACTGAGGTTATGTCACACCCTAGAGGGGTATATGGAGTTTGGAAAAGTATAGGGGTGTTTGGGATTTAACAATAAACAGAGGGAGTTACTGGCATTGAATGGACAAGCCCTGGGAAAATAAACAATCAAGGGATGATGAAGATTTGTTCCTCACTGTCATGGATTGAATTGTGTCCCCCAAAAACATGTGTATCAATTTGGCTAGGCCATGATTTCCAGTACTGTGTGATTGTCCACCATTTTGTCACCTGATATGATTTTCCTATGTGTTGTAAATCCTATCTCTATGATGTTAATGAGATGGAATTAGTGGCAGTTATGTTAATGAGGCAGAACTCAATCTGCAAGATTAGATTCTGTCTTAAACCAATCTCTTTTGAGATATAAAAGAGAGAAGCGAGCAGAGAGACATAGGGACCTCATACCACCAAGAAAGCAGTGCCAGGAGCAGAGCGCATCCTTTGGACCTGGAGTTCCTGTTAAGAGAAGCTCCCAGTCCAGGAGAAGATTGATGACAAGGACCTTCCTCCAGAGCCGATAGAAAGGGAAAGACTTCCCCTGGAGCTGACACCCTGAATTTGGACTTCTAGCCTACTTTACTGTGAGAGAATAAACTTCTGTTTGTTAAAGCCATCCACTTGTGGTATTTCTATTATAGCAGCACTAGATGACTAAGACACCAAATGCCAAAAGCTCCTCTTTGTGGAGACATTTAGTCCATCTTGACATTTCTTTAAGGTTATGGCCTTTCCAGTTTGGGCTCTGGAGTCATCCTTTGTCTTCTACCAGGAATCATGCTGACTTCACGTCTTTTTTCTCTATGATTCAACAGATGTGTCACTCTGCTGAATATTCAAAGAACACTGGTTTCCCATTATGTCCACTTTGTGATCATGATAAATAAAACAATGGATAATCAACATACCTGCTCTTCCGGTTTGTTGTTTCTTCTTTGAGGGAGGGATGGGGAGAAAGAGGTGGTGAGTAGTCTAGATAATTCTGACCAACACGTATGTTGGAGGTGATTTTTAGTATTCTTTCATGCATTCGTTCTGTTCCCTCTGCCATTCCTGTTTACTGTCTCATTTTTTTCTTTATCCATTCATTAACTAAACATAAATAAGCACCTGCTAGTGTAAGGGATTTTTTTTAAGCCCCATAGAGGGAGATCACTTACAATGATAATCAGATTCCCATTGTTTGATAGTTAAATTTACCCTCTCCTATCTTTCCTTTCAGCTTGACAATGAGGTTTTTTTTTTTGTTGTTGTTGTTGTTATCTCTTGTTAGTTTCCCCCACCCCCAACATGGTTTCTTATACCTTTCCCCAAATTTATACTTCTGCTTGATCTAAAAAAGACTCATTCCTGCAGAGATCATGGTAACCCTATTTGCTAAAATAACACCATTTATAATCTATATCCAATTCAACTGCTTAGCTTACTGATTACTTCTACATGTGACAAATTCATCTATATCCATATCTACATCTGTATCTACTTATAATCATTTATCCTTACAAAAGGTGATTTATGCTAATATTAATGGTGAGAAAACTGAAGCTTAGAAAATTTAAATAACTCTCCCAAGGTCACACGTCTTATACGTGGATTTCCATACAGGTTCAGCTGACCCATTGCCTGTGTTCTTAATATAAACTATTCCCAATAGTTAAAATCACCTTCCTATGATTTCTGGTGAACTTTAAATACTCTGCTTTGAAATTTTTAGGATAGACACACTTAGCTTTCTTTCTCAGTGCTTTGACTAAATTTTATCACAACTGTATTAGAAAACTGGTTATACCTTCTAAGTTTCTATTAAAAATAAACCAAAAAATACTTTAAAACATTTTTAGGTTCCTTAGCTTATACAAACCCACAAAGCAGGTATTCCAAATATAACTAGGTAGTTCTCTGTGATTTTTCAATGCCCGCAGGCTTTTGAAGTTCTGTGAATTTGTCTTAATCTGTTGCTAGGAACACTGCACATTGCTCCAAACAGCCTGCCAGTCTGAGAAAGCTAGTGTGAATGACATAAGTGTTTCTTTTATCCAGGTCAGAGGATGGTGTGAGGCAGCATGGGAGGTTATGGGAGAGGAGGAATGCTAGGATAAAGTAATTAGCTAGGGGGATAGGAAGTGAAAAGAAGAAATATTCCACAGACCCTAAAGCAAAAGCTGTCCGACTGAAGCACTCCTGCTCCCCACCAAGCAAACACTTCTTGATGGCTTTTGGAATCAGTTCAGTGCAGTCTGATAACAACTCAGAAGAACGAGTGCACAGCTGACTGTGTCTCATCCCATCGTCACACCAAATGAAATCACAATCAGAGAACTGCAGATGCCAGTGACAGTGGTGAGAATTGGAGGCCTCCATCAAGTTTCAGATGTAAAAATCAGGAAAGTTAAAGTTAAAAAAAATCAATCCATCTTTTTTTCCTAACTCTTTTACCTTCTTTGCTTTCTCTCAACTCAGATGCTTGGGAGCCTGAGAGACTTCGGAAGTGCTGGGGTAGATGGTACAGAGAATGGACAGGGCCAGAACCGCTTTTGATGTCTCCCTTCTGTGACAGTATCTGCCATGATTGCCACTAAGCCCAGGCAGCTCTCAAGCAGCAGGATGCCATTTCTACCCCCTGCTCCTTAGTGACATGGTGAGTATAGCATCCACTGCATGCAAGTTGGCACAACAATGTCTTCTGTTTTCATTAGCTGCCGTCGAGTCAGTTCTGACTCATAGCAACCCTACGCACAACAGAGCAAAACACTGCCCAGTCCTGCGCCACCCTCACAATTGTTGCTATGCTTGAGGCCATTGTTATAGCCACTGTGTCAATCCATCCCGTTGAGGGTTTTCCTCTTTTTCCCTGACCCTCTGCTTTACCAAACATGATGTCCTTCTCCACAGACTGATCCCTCCTGATAACCTGTCCAAAGTATGTGAGATGTAGTCTCACCATCCTTGCTTCTAAAGAGCATTCTGGTTGTACTTCTTCCAAGACAGATTTGTTCGTTCTTTTGGCAGTCCGTGGTATATTCAGTATTCTTTGCCAGCACCATAATTCAAAGGCGTCAATTCTTCTTCGGTCTTTCTTATTCATTGTCCAGCTTTCGCGTGCACATGAGGTGACTGAAAACACCACGGCTTGGGTCAGGCGCACCTTAGCGTTCAAGGTGACATCTTTGCTTTTCAACACTTTGAAGAGGTCTTTTGTAGCTGATCTGCCCAGTGCGATACGTCTTTTGATTTCTTGACTGCTGCTTCCATGGGTGTTGATTGTGGCTCCAAGTAAAATGAAATCCTTAACAACCTCAAACTTTTCTCCGTTTTTCATGATGCTGCTTATTGCTCCAGCTGTGAGGATTTTTTTTTTCTTTATGTTGAGGTGTAATCCGTACTGAAGGCTGTGGTCTTTGATCTTCATCAGTAAGTGCTTCAAGTCCTCTTCACTTTCAGCAAGCAAGGTTGTGGCATTTGCAATCACAGGTTGTTGATGAGACTTCCTCCAATCCTGGTACCTGTTCTTTTTCTCGAATTATTTGCTCAACATATAAATTGAATAAGTATGGTGAAATGATAGAACTCTGATGGACACCCTTCCTGATTTTAAACCACACAGTATCCCCTTGTTCTGTTCAAACAATCCCTCTTGGTCTATGTACAGGTTCTTCATGAGCACACTTAAATGTTCTGGAATTTCCATTCTTCACAATGTTATCCATAATTTGTAATGATCCACACAGTCGAATGTCTTTGCGTAGTCAATAAACACAGGTAAACATCTTTCCGGTATTCTCTGCTTTCAGCCAAAGTCCATCTGACATCAACAATGATATCCCTCCTTCCTTGTACTAGACTCAATGAAATAATGAACAGCTGTATAGTACAAGTAAGATGTACTCAATTCATTTTGTAAAGAGAATGCAGTTATTTTCAACCCTTCTGTTGTTTTAAAGCACTGATTTAAATAATTCAAAAAGCAAAAGCAAACAAATTAAACAAAAAACAAACCCTTTTTGGAGTTTGTTGAGAGATACCTGAACGGGTATTTGAAGTCAAGAGATTGTTGTCCATTTTGGACTAACCAGGCAAGCACTACACTTGGAAAAAACATACTAAATAGAGTCTATTTCTGTTTGCATGGGTTAGTCCTTACATAAACAAAGAAAGAAAAGAAAACACTTCTTTATAGCTACAAAATAATCCCTCTTAACACATTGGCATGTTTTGATAGGAGTTATCAGTCAAGTGAAACTCCATTCTTCAAG
Organism: Trichechus manatus latirostris; assembly: GCF_000243295.1. NCBI lineage: Eukaryota > Metazoa > Chordata > Mammalia > Sirenia > Trichechidae > Trichechus > Trichechus manatus. Next base: position 22,358 of record NW_004444193.1, read on the forward strand.
AGAGTAAGAGTTACAAGGGGGATGGCTTCCAGTTTGTTTTGTACTTTATCATGAAAATATTCAAAGCATGCTGATCTTCAAGCAGTCTATCAGCAGAGAGCATATATTAGTCCCTTCTTGCTGATTTTGACATGTTGGACTAATATTCTTGGAAATTCCCTTAAGGTCCAATAAACCTGTAATAGGAAACTTAGCAATAATTCCACATTAATAGTTCTTTGTCCATTAGAAATATTTGGAAGTTGTATTATTTTGAAGTGATTATTTGAATTATATATTGATCAGAATTTTTTGTTTATTAAGTTGTAATGAGTTTAATTCAGTTTTTTTTTTTTTAAATGTATGGCTTAGCTTATTATGTGTAGTGGGAGGTGGACATGATGGGGGACTTAGGAAGATGCTGGGATCTGGTTTGATGTTTGCCCTAGTAGAAATAATTTAAATGTTCAAAAAATAGGAATTTCATTAGTTTAAGAAGTATGCATTTGAGATGAGTTTGTTTGATGGGTGCCTCTTGGTGGGACAATAAGCAGTCACCACCTGGGCCCATCTTCTAGTAGACAGACTCTATGTACTCTATTTCCTTAGAAGAGACACTAGATTCAAGCTAAATGAGGCAGACAACTTGAGTAGACTTGCAGAAAATGTTTATAGTGCCTGTCTTCAATGGGGGAATCGCCTGCTGCCAAATACTCCTACTCCAGCTGCCAAGTCCTAGCAGCCGAGTAGTCCACTAACAAGTCCAGTTACCGCCAGGACTGTGAGGGCTCAGAGGGACATCTACCTGAGATATGGTCAGATCACACACCCTGCCTTCCATGTTTTTTCTCCCCAAACAACCCAGGTCTAATTTATGGAATCCTGAAGTGAAAGTTCAAAGTTGTGTGAGTGCTCATTCCTTTACCTGAATCTACACTACTCTGGGAGGAGTTAGTGGGCAGGAAAGAACTCAATGGCTAAGGTAAAGAGCCCTAAAAACTACTGCTTTAAGCCGATCTAATACACTAAAAATCCTATTTAATCTCAGTTTACCAAAATTCTTTGTGAAAGTGTAACTTGTCGATATGTGTAAACAATTGCTGATGTGGGTTTCCACGCCTAGCTACAAACTACAAGAATAGGATACAGGAATAACAGAAATTCTAGGCACACTAGACCGTGTCATTCATGCCGTTTTTCCCACTAACCACCCCCCTTTTTCCTGCTTAGGCAGAGGCAGAGATCTCTTGATCTCAGGGGAGGTGGATATTCCCCCAGTCCCAGCAGATAAATCTTAATTGCTTTATTGCCCATGGGAAAAAGACTGACTATAGGTCAAAGGAAAGAAGGCTCAGTAAATTAAGGGCTTAATAGTGAGTTTAAAGTCTAGAATAAAAGAATAGAGTTGAAAGAAGAAAGAGAGGGAAAGAGAACATGAATGTGTTAAGGTATTTAAGTTTCTAGAAAATTAAAGATACTTATCAAATATATAACTAAAGACTAATCTTTTCCTTTAACTAGGAGAGCTTAAGTGCATGGATGGAGGGAAATGTGTTTGAACAGACTGACATGTATTTTGAGGTCAGCATCTATAATCTCTAAACCTTTTAAACCTCTTTGTGTGTTGCAGTAAGCTAGTTATCTAAAAAATAAACACAGATACTATTCATGGCTTCTCTTGGCTGTTTAAACCGATGATGGTTTATCAAACAGGTGACGAAGTTTCTATTTTTTCTGCATGGAATTTGTCCATGGATATACATAGACATCACATTTGAACATATTGGACTGCAATCATCATAGCGATACATATAGTCTCATGTTTTCAAAACAATGATATTAGAGGCCCTCCATCACATCTTTTCAGTTCTGGTGATAAAGTCATGTTAAACTCTTTTGAAAAACTAGGCAAACTTTAGATCATGGCAGCAGAAAAGCCTATGGAGTACAGGTTCCAGTATGGAAAGGCCAATTTTCCATTTATTGTATATCTCAAGTTCTACACCTGTCAGATGAAACTATTGCTATTAGTTCTTAACTCGTATGGATTGCATGACAATAGTAAAGTCAGGTGTTTCTGCTCATCATTCCACAGTATTCATATATAGAGTCTGAAAGCAAAAGAAGCTGTGGAAAAAGGGTACAAGGAACTTAATAGTCCATATGTATGTAGAATAGTTGATGTTCTAGTTTAGAGTATTAGTATCTTTTTCTGAAAGGACATAATGCAAAAGTAGGACAAATGATTTTGATATTGTATGCTATTTGTTAAGTTTTGAATAATTTTAATATTGAATTTTAATATAACTAATTTTATTTTATTAGTTTTCATAGTGTATCCAAATGGAAAACAATTTTAAATAAAATTTTGAATATATACTTACATTCTTATTTTAATTTTACTAATCTCAGCAATATAGTTCAACTAAATTCAGGCCAACCTGTATGTTTCACAGGTTGGCAAGAAGATTTTTATGAATTTTCTCTTGGCTTCATTTCTCCTGACTCTGAATTTCTTTAACTGTGCTACTGCTCTTTCATCACACATAAAAAATTGGAACACTTGAAGTACTTTTCAGTATTCTATCATAATTACTTCTCATTTCAATATATTATATTTTTCCTCATTTCAAATTTAGCAGTGTTTAAACTTACTCTTATCCTATTTATACAATACCAAATCCCAATACTTTCGCCTTTCTTACAATATATTTTTCATGAATACAAAGCACTTGCATATATATTTATATAAAACAATATGATGTTATCTCCTGTGTATATTTTATAGATTCAGTTAAGCAGCTAGCATACAATACTGGCTCAGGATTAACGCCAGTCTGCTTACCCAAGACAATAGTTTTGATTTCTATTGTACTCATAGGGAGTATACACCTTCACAAGTGCACACAGTAGTTGTACTGCCCTCATGTCCACAGAATGTGAAGTTACAAAGTTTAAATATGTTAATAAAAAAGCTTTATAAGTTGGTTGAGTCATTTTTAAGTAAATAAAAAGAAAGCAAACTATTATTTGGTATTCTTTTGATTCTTGAGGTTTCTTAAATCACACACACACACACACACACACAAATTTTTAAAAAATGACTGAGTAGAAGTTTTCATTTTGGCAAGCAAAAGCACAGAAAGAACTCCCAGGTTACTTTTATCTCCAGATCAGACCCTAAGGCACTCTCTCCAAAGTTTCAACCAACAAAACATGGGAGAAGCAGAGAATGTACACAGCAAGGACTCAAAAAATACCAATCAAATTTATATCTAAAACAGTTTTCATGTGCCTTCAATTCAACAGTGGAATTCTGTATATAGAATAGCTATGTCATCTGGCAGCAGCAATTAATGAAAGAATCCGAGAAAACCGCACTAAAATGATTACATTTCAGCATGGAAAAACAGCACCGTGTCCAATCTGTTGCCACAGTTTTGACACCGTGGAGGGCTGAATGGATCCTGACAGAAAACAAGGGTATAAATAAAAGCGCAAACAGTCTAGGACCTGAATTTGTAGTAATATAAAAAATCCCAAATTATCAAACACGACCAACAGCAATACCTGGCAATTTGTCTCCAAATTAACGAGAAAGCACCAGCCCTCACCTTGCACAAACACACACTTCAGTGGTCAGTGACAACTGCAGGCTGCACTTGCTGACTGGTAGGCAGAGCAGCTGCTCTGTCCTGAGCCGCTTAAAGCACATTCAAGCCTGATTCGGGTCCTACTCTGTTTGCAGCAGTTTCTCCCATGACTCCATCGCCCAGGAATGGAAACTACCGGCTCTCTCCCCAGCTCTAGTGGGCTTCCAGCTACTGTGCTCAGGTAAAAATGCTGAGACCTGCAAGGTCACCACAAGGTGAGCACAGGCAAACAAGAGTGTAGTGGCAAGAGGAGGGCTGTCAAGGAAAGACCCTAAATTCCACGGACCTTGCTTTTCGAGAGATTCTGGACTCCATAAATCAGAGCCCGGACAATAGGAGGTCAGAGAAGCTGTAAATCTTAGAAACCCAGAATGGCACTTAGCCAATCTGCTTACCCAGGGGCACTCACTAAGCAACTCTCTCTCTCTTTCCTCCTCTCCCTCCCCCCCCTTTCTCTCAGTGTGTGTATATGTATATATGTGTGTGTGTGAGGGTGAGTCTTTCTCCCTCTCCCTCACCCTCTGTCTCTCTCACACACACACAGAGACACAAAATAGATTGCAGTGTAACTATTCTAATTGCCCAAATAGACTTCTCAAGCCAAAAAGCTTTTGCTCACCTTTCCAGGTAACAATGTTTAAAGAAGAGTCTTAGAAAATTAAAGTATTTGCCAAAACTAAAATTATTCCTTTAAGAGAAAATAATTTCTGGTCCATAAACTAATTCATATTAATTAAGTCTTGCTTTTTTTGAACATACTGGAATTATGAAAAACCCCTATATAAAAAAATAGGAAAGATGTATTTATTTCAGAGCTGACTGGCAGAAGCAGTTAAAATTTCTGGTTAAAAATTCCTGCCATTTTTATCAAGATTAGTCTTGCCTTATATACATTTTAATTTTGGGAGGTTTTCAAGAAGGCATTTCTTGTATACAATGTAATCACTCTGTATGCATATATTATAAACACATATAAACATGTTTCCCTGTAGAGTTTCTATAGGTTTTTAATTCTCATATTTTGGTTTTCTTATCAGAAGTGGAGAAGGAACAATTTTATTTGTAAGTGCATTGTGTATTTTTTCTTAAAGGCAGATTAATGTTTATTAAAATTTAGATTAATTTCATTAACAGGAAATTATTCTCATCCTTGAGCTACTTCCTTTTTCCCCCATCCCCAGCTGTCACTGTTCACTAGCCCTTTAACTTCAGCAAATTATCTAACCTCCTATATCTCAGTTTCCTAATCTATAAAATGGGTGTTTCTTACTAGCATCTACTTTGTCTACCACTTGGGCTGGGGTGAGAGAGAAACAGGACAATGCGTCTGAGAAAGTGTTTTGTAAATCGTAGAGTGCTGGAAAAAATATTCTTACTGCATTTTTCTTCCCTCCAGTTGCTCTGGTTAGTACTGCGGCTAGGGAGTTACTTTCTGTGTTCCCCAGGAGGACTCCTCAGGCTTCCCAGGAATGTATTTGCTTTAAGTGGGCTATAAATAGGCTTTAAGATTTTATTGAACTGCCATCCTCCTTGTGGGGGACCTTGATGACAGTGACCACATGGTCAGAGCCAGTTCATTGTGAGCAACATCAGCGCTGTCTGGTCTTTGAGGCAGAACCAAGCCAGCCGAAATGCTGATAGAAACGCTCACGTGCCTGGCTGGCTTCACAGTTCACATGGTGTCGGGATGTACTCGTGTGTTCTAGGGGTTATCGATGGGGAGTAATGAAAAGGAAAGGTTGGAGATGGAATGCCAAGTTCACTGCTGAGTTAATTCAGTAACAAATGCATCTGGGCTTCACGCTAATGTTCCTACCATTATGTACCCAATAGTTAGAGGTTAGGTTGTGGGAGGGAGAAGGGGGAGACACAGGAGAACTGGAAAGAAACTAACAATGAGAACCCCTGTCTTAGGAGACACACAGGGCTAGGAACTTTATGAAAATTATCTCAGTTATGTAATCCTCATAATAATCCTATAAGGTAGCTGTTATTATCCCCATTTCACAGATGAGAATAATTAAACTGGGTACAGTTAAAGGAGTCCTGGTGGTGCAGTGGTTATGAGTGAGTGCTGGAGTTAGAATTCCAGTCAAGGTCTGCATGGGCTGGAGTTCCATACTCTGAGCGCATTGGTTAACTTATAACTTTGCTCAGAAAGAGAAAGGGAACGACTTTCAGTTTTCATACAGCAGGGGACTGGGGGATGGGAAATGAAGAAAGCAAATTACCAAGAAAACTTGAGGATATTTTAGTAGGCAAGTTAACTTTTATAAAGAGTGCAGAGATTTTTAGAAACACACACACATATATAATTAACCAATGAAGTTGAAGTTGTTGCAAGCTGTAGAAGGAGATTAATTTTTGTTAATACGTGCCAATCATTCTTCTTTTCATTTAGTCCTGCCTGTCTTCAAATTGAAGTGAGTTCAAAGGTCTTTCTCTATAATAGACTACTACTCTGCTCGTCAAAATACAACCTGATGCAATGTTTTATTTTAAATTTCTTAAATTACCCAACCCTATGAAAGCCTACAAGAAAGCAAAGCACTCTCTTGAACCTAAATGTAGCAGAAACGACTTTTCTCAACTTCAGTTCGGAGTATAGTAGAAGAGTCATAATTTTCAGACCTCTGGGTCCATGGATGGTAGTAAAATGCCAGGTTCTTTCTACCGATTTTGTTGGAAAGTTAGAGGCAGAGTCTGAACTGCAGCCCCACATAGCAATGTTTCTGCTCTCCCCTTTGTGTCTTTCCCAGCTGCCAAAGAAACCTTTAAATTGTATCCACAAGCCAGCAGCTCAGTTCATACCAAATCTGCAATGCAAGGTAAGTCGCTCCTGCCTCCAAATCCCCTCTTCCATATTTTTGCAATCTCTTTCGAGAATGCCACTGGCTGATTATACCTTGCCTCTGCTTTAAAAACTGCCATCTGCCAAGTGCACCATCCAAAATCTCTCCACAAAACCAGCCTTCTCCTCCTCCCAAATTCTAGCTTCAGAAAGAAAATTATAAATTTGGAAGTCTTACAGACAAAATTAGTTTAAGATATTTTTATTAGAGAGAAATATAACTGGGCCACTAACTAAATTAATAATAAATCAAAATAAATAGTGGAAGAAAAGAGTATGCACAGGTACTTTCTAGCTCAAAGTTTTTCAAGTTGAATTCTGAATGAAAAAAAAACTAGAACACTATCAGTGTCCTAAACAACAAACCAAAAAAACAGAAAACCCATTGACATCAAGTTGATTCCAACTCATAGCTAACCTATTGGATAGAATAGAATTGCCCCATAGGGTTTCCAAGGAGTGGCTGGTGGATTCGAACTGCCAACCTTAACCACTACACCACCAGGATTCCCAAACAGCAAACAATTTTCTTAAAAGAAGATGGGAGTCTTCAGCTATCTGATGTTCATTTCATGGCTATTTTGGCTCAGATGATTCATTTTGAAGTTCTCTCCAGCTCGCCTATTCTAATGGCATCGTATACTACAAGTTAAAAAAAAAAAAAAAGTTAATCTATTATGAAGGAGCCCAGGTACTGCTAGCAGCTTGCAATTGGCTGCTAACACAAAAGTTGGCAGTTAAAATCCACTCAGCGGCTCTGTGAAAGAAAAGTCTGGTGATCTACTTCTGTAAAGATTATAGCCAAGAAACCCAGAAATGAAACCGTTCCTGAAGCCCAATCTTCAGACAAAGATTAGACAGGACTATAAAACAAAAAAATAATACACGTGAGGAATGTGCTTCTTAGTTCAAATGGGCAGCTCTTGTCCAAAAGCAGGATGAGAAGGTAGGAAGGCACAGTAACTGGTTGAATGGACACAGGGAACCTGGGGTGGAAAGGGGGAGTGCGCTGTCACATTGTGGGGATTGCAGCCAATGTCACAATATAATATATGTATAAATTTTTGAATGAGAAATTAACTTGAGCTGTAAACTTTCACCTAAAGCACAATTTAAGGAAAAAAAAAAAAAGATTATAGCCAAGAAAAACCTATGGAACAGTTTTACTCTGCATAAATGTGGCTGACTCTACGGCAGCTAACAATAGCAACAACAATCTATTATGAAGCCTACAGTGACATATGGCATGGCAAAGGCAATAGCTACTATCACTCACTCACAAACCCATTTTGTTTCTGAATGAAGAAAGAAGGAAGAAACAACCACAGTCAGAATCATAAAAAAAAAAAAAAAAAAATTCAGAAACTATTGCAGTGATCTAAAACCAAGATGAAATGGACTGGCAAAGTTTTCAATTCTCTCTCAACTCTGAAGTAATCAAATTGGAAACAGACTTTTTAGCACTCTGTTCAAATTATTATACTGCCCCACTGAGGTATTTTGTTTTTCCAACCCAACAGCTAGAGTTTTCCTGGGTGTGATTACCACAGCAAAAAATAAGAGCACGTTGCCTCCTCCCTCTCTTTTTCTGAGTCTTCATTTCTTTTCTTGAATTTTGAGATATTGATTTCAGAATCATATATTGGCAAGAAACTTGCATTGAAATTTAAAAATATGAACAAGAAAGCATTTGGAAGCATAGGTCGACATTTGTAATCAGTTAAGAAAGTAAATAAGTTGTTTGGGTTTTCCATTTGGTTCTTGCTAGCTTTCAAGACACCTTCTTGATGTTTCCTAGTGGTAGTGTTTAAATTTACATCAGCTTGATATTCTTACAGTCTTTCCACTAACTTTACACTAGCCTGAAATTCTTACACTCTTTCCACTTAGGTTGGAACTGGGTTCATAGGCGAGCAGGATAAAATTGTTTCTAGTCTATAAGCTGAGAAAAAGTCTTTTTGTAATACATTTCTGTCTTCCCCTCCCTTTATTTGCCTCTTTTCTCAGGAATAGAAATAATTCCTAACGATAATCCCTATTATCAGTGGAGAGCAAATACTGTTGAAACATTGAATATAAGTTAGATGAATTTTAATGTAATCCAAAAATTCTAGCATTTCAACCATTTTACGTGGATTTTTTTACTGACGTATATATAACATTTTTTAACCTACTATAGGAAATGTACTGTATAGCTAAAACCATGAAACTGAACACTTCCTGAGAGTCATAATTTACTGTGTTTTTAGACATAATTTTGTTTTTCTACTGGATGGTATTTTTTTCTGGGTGTAAAAAGATGTATTTATCAGTACCTTTTCTACCCCCAAGATGTAAAGAACCACTGCCTGGCTTTACTCAAATTTTGTGAGTATGAAATTTTCCTAAATGCATTCAAGGGTGATTTTAGAAAAAGAAATACTTATGAGTATAAAGTAAGAAAAAAAAAATCTGATGATTTTCTCTACACAGGGAAAGGAATTTCTGAGCATTTAAAGCTATTTTAAAGTTATACATTTAGGAATCTCTAGATATATTTGAAATAAACCTTAGCAAAAATACAGACTTGCTGTATAATTCTCACCACCTCAAGGCCCGACAAGACATTATAGTCAGATGGGTCACAGGAAGAGCTCTCAGCCGCTTGGGAGCCTGAACAAGGTGATTACAGCCTCAGCGGCTGTTCTGCCAGAGCTGGGCATTACAGGCTCCTTCAGGAAGCCTGTGCCACACAGGGATCGTGGATGCTCCTGTTTGCAAACAAGTGGATCCTTGAAGATAAAACCTTCCAAAACAGCACCATCAATGTCCCCCTAGTTGTTAAATAAATTATGGTACATCCATATGCTATATGGTACTATAAGGATTGGAGTTTAGAGGAATATGCTAGGATTTTTAACATGTTTTATGATGCTGAATAAAGCATATTAAAAACAAGTGTGTGCAATGTGATCTGAATTTCATAATGAATATTTAGTAATACAGAAAAATCTGTGAAATATGCATTATAATTTTAATAGTTTTTATTGTTAGTAAAATTATAAGAAATTTTATTTTCTTCTTTTTTTTAC
>NW_004444193.1:32635-33919 GCF_000243295.1 Trichechus manatus latirostris
TGTAAATCCTACTTCTATGATGTTAATAGGAAGGATGGGTGGCAGTTTTGTTAGTGAGGCAGGACTCAGTCTACAAGATTGGATTGTGTCTTGAGGCAATCTCTTGATATATAAAACAGAGAAACAAGCAGAGAGACAGGGAACCTCACACCACCAAGAAAGCACTACCAGGAGCAAAGCGCGTCCTTCGGACCTGGGGTCCCTGTGTGGAGAAACTTCTAGTCCAGGGGAAGATTGATGAGAAGGCCAATAAGAGAGAGAAAGCCTTCCCCTGGAGCTAATACCCTGAATTTGGACTTTTAGCCTCCTTTACTGTGAGGAAACAAACTTTGTTAAAGCCATCTACTTGTGGTATTTCTGTTAGAGCAGCACTAGATGACTAACAAAGCATTGCACTGCCGTTGCCACCTGGACTTGCTTGCACTTTCGCTTATGTTCCATGTGTCTTTCTGACAGAGCCAGGTGCTGGCTGGTAGAGAACTCAGGATTATAAGAAAATAAACACACATCAGTCTGTTAATTACACAGCAGTCTTGGATCCTCAATGTGTATAGTCCTTTGAATAGACGCCATGAGCACAAAAGCCTTGAATCCAGGCGGAATATTCGGACTCAGCCTAAAATTCATTCTATTTGGTTTGTTTGTGGAAAATCTTCATTAGCTGAACAGAGATATATTTCAAAGGGAATGGGTTTTGCACCTTAAATAGGTAGTTAACACAAATGAAACTGAGGCTTCACTACGCTTTTCAGAAATTATTGAGCTGAGGGCTCAATAATATAAAAATACGATATTTTTCAAAACAATTTCCAATAAACTCTCTTAAGAAAAAAAATAAATACATATGTTCTATCTTCTGTTTGACTGTAATTAAACCAATCTCTGTGCTTACATTGTTCCTGCCCTACAATTGGGCTAGTGTCAAAGTTCCAGAGTTATTTTTGGAAGCTGAATAAAGTTTGAGTACACCTAAATTTAGTTTTTATGGAATGAGCCAATCATTCAACTACATTTTCTCTTGCCTGATAAAAAAAAATTGAAAAATTAATAATTTATGCAATCACATAAAACTAATGGTAAAAATCTGCTTTATGCATTAGATGCTATCATGACAAAGACAAAAATATGTCTTAGTCTAATCTGTTCAAGGGACATAGTCATACCATGTTGCCTGGTCAGATTTTAGGAATTTACTATTAGGACAAGTTTCTTTTTAATTTAAATATTTTAATATTAAAGAAAATTATATCTATAGTCCCCTCATCTGAATAGTATATACATACA
>NW_004444193.1:34426-46118 GCF_000243295.1 Trichechus manatus latirostris
AAAAAAAAAAAAAGCAAGACGCTCGCGAGATGGATTGACACAGTGGCTGCATCAATGGGCTCAAACAGAGCAACCATTGCGAGGATGGCGCAGGACTGCGCAGTGTTTCCTTCTTTTGTACATAAGGTGGTTATGACTCAGAACTGACTTGATGGCACGTAACACCAACAGTATATTTTTTAAAGAATAATCTGCATATGTTGAACTTCCTTAACACGTTACAATTTTTGCACTAATATAGTATCCTTAGTCATGTTCACTTTCTCTGCTATTGAAAAATTTTGAAAAGAGTAATTGGAGAAAAAAGAAAAACTTAAGTACCACCAGCAATCAGCAGAAATTGGCTAGACATCATCACTTGATGAAAACAGCACTGGATGGGAGTCAGTTGGTCTGTGCCACTCACCAACTGAGCAAGAGTGGGCAAATCACTTCACCTTTATGTCTCAACTTCTGAGCTGTCAAATGAAAGTTGAATCAGATACTGGACGTTAAAATGACTTGAAAACTGAGAATTTAAGGAGTTGTTGTCATATGATAATCTGCACTCAATTTCATGAATTTGGTCTTACACTGATTTAAACATGAACTCCAAGGCTTTTACTGCCAGGCGAGTGTAAGCCCTAAAGGCATTATGACCATCAACTTATGCCAATATTTATTCTTAAAGCAAAGGATAAAGGAATGATACAGAAAAACTGAATTCATTAGCATTTCCACACAGCTTTTGTAGCTGCACAACTTTTTCAACTAAAACCTGTTGCCATGGAGTTGACTCTGACTCATGGAGTCCCCATGTGTGTCAGAGGAGAACTGTGTTCCATAAGGTTTTCAGTGGGTCTGTCTTAGTCATCTAGTGCTGCTGTAACAGAAATACTGCAAGTGGATGGCTTTAACAAAGAGAAGTTTGTTCTCTCACAGTCCAGTAGGCTATAAGTCCAAATTTAGGGCATCAGCTCCAGAAGAAGGCTTTCTCTCTCTGTCAGCTCTGGAGGAAGGTCCTTGTGATGCATCAGGCTTCCCTTGGTCTGGGAGCATCTCAGCACAGGAACCTCAGGTCCAAAGGATGCGCTCTGCTCCCGGCACTTCTTTCTTGATGGTATGAGGTTCCCATGTGTCTCTGCTCACTTCTCTCTTTTAAATTTCAAAAGAGACTGGCTTAAGACACTATTCAATCTTGTATACCTCATCAGTATAACTGCCACTAATCCATCTTATTAGATCATAGTGATTGAATTTACAACACATAAGGAAATCACACCAGATTACAAAATGGTACACAATTATACAATACTGGGAATCATGACCCAGCCAAGTTGACAGATACTTTTGGGGGACACAATTCAATCCATGACAGTGACTTTTTGGAAGTAGATCACCGGGCCTTTCTTCCAAGACACCTCTGGGTGAACTCAAAGCTCCAACCTTTTGTTTAGCAGCTGAGTGTTAACCATTTGCAGCACTCAGGGACTGTGCACAACTTTTCATATTGACTAAATAATGGCTCTCAAAATATTTCTTCTGATGACTGCCTCCCACCACAAGTTCCTTAATGGCAAACAATTAGTTGTGAAGAGAGCTGTCGTGACATCTTGAGAGAGAGGTGAGGTAAGGAACAAACACGTGGGCAAAAGCAATAGTAGAGGCAATAAACTTCTCTACCCACAACGGGGATCCGAAATGTTGTTAACTGGCTGGAGAGGCGAAAACAAGCGGGAGGAAAAAGCTTTCACTGAGGAGAAAGGGGATGCAGCGTAGGGAAGAGAGCTAAACATCAAGTCTGATTTCTAATGAAAAAGAAAAATTACTTAAAACTAGTTTTCACCAAACCAAAGTTATGAAGGTTATAGCCAGTAATAGCAGAAGCCGGGGGATGCATCCAAAGGGACCAGCTTTCACCTAACTGAGGCCCTTTTGCTGACAAAAGCAACCACCTGCTGCTGTGGTCTGGAATGTTTCTTTCCCGATTTACACTAAAATGGACAAGAGAATGAAAAGAACCAAAGTGACATTGGAGGTTTATGCTTTGCCTTCTCCACCGCTTTTCTGAGGAAAAAGAAAATGCTGATGGAGAAATGGCTTAGTAGGTATAGTTATTTTCATTTTATAGAGAAGAAAAACAAGGCTTAGGAGGTTTTATATCAGTCCCTCACAAATATCAGTATCATTCAGTAAGTGGCCAGTAAGGCAATATTTTTTTAGGTCAAGTCCAAAGAAAGATAGGGACTTGGATTTTAAAAGCTAAGATTGTGGGAATAGCAGGTACAGAACATGGTAACTTTAAAAATTTCACCGAAACAAAGCAAGAGCCATCCATGGCAGATCCTGGAGGCCCCAATTTGTATTTACTCCTTGGGTGATGCAAATGGTTAATGTGCTCTGCTGCTAACCAAAAGGTTGGAAGTTTGAGTCCACACAGGGGTACTGCAGAAGAAAATCCTGGCAACCTACTTCCAAAAAACCAGCCATCAAAAACTGTCATGTATTGAATTGTGCTCCCCTAAAATTTGTGTCAACTTGGTTAGGCCATGATTCCCAGAATCATGTGGTTGTCTTATTTTGTAACTATAATTTTCCTGTGTGTTGTAAATACTAATCTCTGCCTGTGGTTAATGAGGCAAGATTAGATTATGTTAAAGAGGATTAGGGTGGGATTGTAACACCCTTACTAAGGTCACATCCCTGATCCAATGTAAAGGGAGTTTCCCTGGGTGTAGCCTGCACCACCTTTTATCTTACCAAAGATAGGGAAGGGAAGTGAGCAGAGAGCTGGGGACTTCATATGACAAGAAAGCAATGCTGGGAGCAGAGCGTATCCTTTGGACCCTGGGTTCCTGTGCAGAGAAGCTCCTAGTCCACGGGAAGATTGATGACAAGGATGCTCCTCTGGAGCTGACAGAATAAGCCTTCCCCTGGAGCTAAGGCCCTGAATTTGGGCTTGTAGCCTACTAGACTGTGAGAGAATAAACTTCTGTTTGTTAAAGCCGTCCACTTGTGGTATTTCTGTTACGGCAGCACTAGATGACTAAGATTAAAAACCCTATGGAGCACGGTTCTACTCTGACACACATGGGGTCACCATGAATCGGAGTAGACTCAACAGCAACTTTTTTTTTTTTTTACCTTAATAAAAGTCTGTACATTAAAAGAATGCTCTTCACTGTAATGTTTATACTTGATTTTAATAATACAATTAAATTCGAAACTCTTAATCATAATAAATGAATTATGCAAGCAAATGACTCTTTTTCACCTGCTATTTGTCAATAAATAAGGCAATACGTTCTTACATCTACATTGTATGACGTACTCCCCTATTTTGAACCTGACACTGACCTCTCATTTAAGAATATGATGGACGCTTTTCAGGCAAGACTTGTTTTATTAAAGTTTTTAGTCACTCATTCACTTTAAAGAATTAGACGGCAGCAGATAGATACAAAAAAACCACAGAAATTTTACAAATAAGGACACTGACACCCTCAGGCCATAAGTCACTTGCCCAAGGTCGCAGAGATATTGAGCAGCTGAGTCAGGTCCAGAAAAGACAGGGGGATTTTCCATCTGGTTGTTATTTCTACTTTACTACAAAGTTTGTCTCCTGGTTCCTACTCAGGTAGTTAGGTTCCCCTCCCCCCATTGTTACATTTCCAATGTTCTAGTTAGTTGAAGTAAACCATGTATATGCAGGAATCCAAATGAACAGCTCCCCTGTTGCTACTCTGCATAAGTCCTACAGGAATGTTGGGCTCAATAGGGTATACTGGGGAGGTTACTATCCTGCCAGGGACTTTGGTCACAGTCATTCCAATGAAGAGCATGACTGTTTACTGATCCCATTCATTCTGGAATGAAACAATTCCTTTAGAAAAGAAAAGAAACCCAGAAGAAGACTCTCAATGAGCGGAGAAAGAAATAATGTTCTAGTGTCAGACATGGGTCTAAGATTTGAGGAAGGTAGATGCCTCAGAAGGGTCTCCTAAGTGATAGGTACTCCCAAGTGATAGGTACTAAGATGGCGCCAACCATATTGAGGCAGGGAAGGAGTCAAGTTGTAATCAAAGCAGGTCATCCCAGAGAGCAGATTGCATTTTATAATCAGGTGGTCTAGTTATGTAATGTTTTCCTTTTATTTTCCCTGGGTCCTTTGTAAGAGAGTCCAGCCTTGTATCAGTTTTTCTAGTAAATATAATCAGGAAGACTAAATTCAGAAATCAAGAGGCCCTGTGAAGTCATCACGGTGATGGCAGCAAATAGCTAATGGAAACATATCTTCTTAAGGGAAGAAAACCCTCAGGGAACTCAGAATGAGAACTGGAGCTCTGAGTCTCCATATGAGACTCTCCCATCATTGACAACTTGTAGAATCTGGGTTTTATTACTAAGGTAGTGAGTGGTTTCTTCTTTAAAGTAAGGGGGAAAATATAGGGAGACATATATATATATAGGAGGCTCGGTGACCCAGTGGTTAAGCGTTCGCCTGCTAACCAAGAGGATGGCAGTTCAAATCCACCAGCTCCTTGGAAACCCTATGGGGCAGTTCTACTCTGTCCCATAGGGTCGCTATGAGTCAGAATCAACTCAAAGGCAATGGGTCTGGTTTTGGGTTTTAAATATACATATATGTATAATTTTTGTTTTTTTTTTGGCAGGGAAAAAATCCAGTTTAGAGTTCCAAATGTTGCATTAAATTCATCTAGATTCTGAAAGGAGTGTGTATTAGTTTCTTTAGGAATTAACATTGTCATCAGCTGCCGTGGAGTTGGCCTCTGACAATGGAACAAAACACTGCCTTTTCCTGTGCCATCCCCATAACTGGTTATGGATCAGACCATTGTGATCCACAGAGTTTTCATTGGCTGATTTTTTCAGAAGTGGATTGCCAGGCCTTTCTTTCTATTCTGTCTTAGTCTGGAGGCACTGCTGAAACCTGTTCAGCATCAGTAACACGCAAGCCTCCACTGATGGAGGGGTGGTGGTTGTGCATGAGGTACATTGGCTGGGAATTGAACTCAGGTCTCCCATATGGCTAGCAAGAATTCAACCAACACTGCCCCCATTGGAAATTAATAGATGTTATAAAAATATTCTTAAATTCAAGATACTGTTTTCATAGTTATTAAAACCCCTATAAACCTATCTTTCAAATGCACTTTAGAAACAGCAAGGTTTGTCTTAATTAGCTATTATTATCCTATAATCATTCTTGGTAAAGCAGAGGATCAGTGAAAGAGGAAGACCTTCAACGAGATGGATTGACACAGTAGCTGCAATAATGGGCTTAAACATAGCAATGATTGTGAGGATGGCACAGGACCAGGCACTGTTTTGTTCAGTTGTACATAGGGTAACTATGAGCCAGAACAGACTTGACAGCACTTAACAACAATAATCCTATAATCATATTATGAAAAACTTATGGAAATGATTTCCTTAAAAGCTGACAAATTCTCACTTGAAGCACTGATATATTTATTATTAGAAAATATATTTATTACAAAGTTATAAAATATTAATTATGTCATTAAGTTCTACTTTTTCATGCATCTACTTTTTGTCCAGAAAAGTGCCTTCAGCATGTTTGAAAATGATGGTAAAATCAATTTTGCATATAATACTGGTATCAAGTTTACTCTGGATCTTTCTGATGATTGAACATATCCACACAACAATAAAACATGTTAAGATTTTCTTCACTGTTTAAATAGTTGCTCTTAATTGGGGAAGAATTTTCATTATTAAAATTTTCTGATTGCTCAACTACTGATAGGATAAAGTGATAAATAGTTAAGTAATGGCATCAGAAAAATAGGTAGAACCTACCTAGGAATTTCGTCCTAAAGATCAAATAGCATTACAGTAAGAAGCAGTGGAGAGGGTAGGTGAGGGGTGCCCCCCTTGCATACAGCCTTCCCTGGGCTGGGTGCCTCCACTCCTTGACTGAAACTGTCTCCATTTATTTTCACCAGCTGTCAGATCCCAAGTTCTGGGGTAAGCTCATCCCCAGAGTGAACAGTAGTGGGGAAACACTTACCAAAGTGGAAGGAAACTTTCAAAATTAACCTATTATATAAAATTTTATTAAAAATATCTTACAGTATTTGTAATTCAGCATCTTGGGACAAAGCCTTTGATCCACACTAGTTACATTTCTTGCAGTTGTTTCCAAAGTTACCATTTTTAATAGCCAATGCCCTTTTCAAGGAACACATAAAAATCATAGAATCTCAGCATTAAGATGCCATTGACCATCTACTTCAAATCTGTCTTTTTACTAAATTTAAAATATTGATTAAATGATATTTTTCCTTTTAAGTACAGTAGACCCTTAACATTGGAAGAGAAATGTTCCAAAACCTTCATGAATCCTTAAAATCATGAATACAGAAATGTTTGTACAGGTGCTATATATATGCCATGAACCTTTAGGTTCACTCATGAAGAGTGAAAATCACCAAGTTAATGCTGAGGGTGCTGTGATTAATGAATATGTTGCCTTCATAATGCCTGCTTTGTGTTAGTAGTTTTAATAATGTTTCATTGTTTATGGAAATACCTCAAATTTATAGTGAACATTTGTTATAATCATTTTACGGCTGTATAACTTAAAGGAGAAAGGATGCTGTAGAAACATTTTTTGTTTGATTGAGATGAAAGAATAGAGTGTTGGTGTTTTGCCAGCTTGTGGTAAAACAATTTAATATTTTCATTAAAACTATTTATTACATTTGGAAAATAGAGCACCATTAAGATAGATGAAGTAATATAATTTTGAGAACAGAAGATTTCCTCTATAAATGGAATATTAAATTGTGTATTGGAAACGGGAGGAAGTCCAGAAAATGAAGAAACTGAGGAAAAAAAGTTAAGTGACTTGCTCAAGATCACCCAGTTAACATAAGCAGAGAAGTTGTTTAAGTCTTAATGCTCCTGATGACTGATCTATGCTGCATTATGAAGCATATCAATGCCTTTGCTTACCTGTACTTTGCCTTTATTACCATCAAGAACAAAATGGACAGCACTCTATCAGGGCTATGGCCTTGCAGAGCTATAGGATTACTCAGGATATTATCACTGTTATTTCATGTGTAAAGAAATAGAATCACATAAAGATTAAGGGCATTTCTCAAAGTAACACAGCTATTTTGAACTGGAAATTGAAGATGAAGCAGATATTGTCTAACAAAGTTTGTAATTCACTTACATGAAAGAAAAGGCAAAATGTTTGAAAAATGCTTCAGTAATAATGTCTACCACTTATTGAGCACTGGTTATTTTCTGAGGATTACAAACTTTTTACTATCCTCCCAACAGCCCAGACTTTCATTTAATCTCGTTTAATAATCCTCATTATACAGATGAGAAAATTGAGTCTCATAATTTTAAGTGGATTTCCCAAAATTACATGCTGAGCAGATGATGAATAAGGATTTGTGCCCAGGAGTGTCTGACTACAAAGACCATGTGCTTTCAAATATACCTTTGAGGGCCCCAGTTTATATTTAAGTGGTGGGAGAAGGGGTATGAATACTATAGGGAAACAGCAAGAAGAGAAATTCGTTAAATAGTCCCATACATTCCCCGCTCTATGCAGTCTATCCTCGACATCTACCACGCCCCACGCCCCACGCCCACTGCAACACTGCAGATACCTCTTCCACCACTTATCCTCAAGTATGGAAAGCCGAGTCTCTGTCTTTCCACTAAGCTTTCATGTCTTCCAAGGTTGCCTCACCAGAAGTCTCTGTGAGCCAGAACCTACAACAATAAAGGATGTTAGAAAAAGTACAAAGGTCTGCATCATCCTCACAATCTTTGCTATGTTTGAGCCCACTGTTGCAGCCTCTGTGTCAATCCATTTTGTTGCGGGTCTTCCTCTATTTTGATGACCTTCTACTTTACCAAGCATGATGTTCTTCTCTAGGAACTTGTCCCTCCTGATAACATGCCCAAAGTACATGACAGGAAGTCTCACCATTCTCTCATCTAAGGAGCATTCTGGCTGTACTTCTAAGACAGATGTGTTCATTCTTCTGGCAGTCCATGGTATATTCAATATTCTTCACCAACACTATAACTCAAAGGGATCAATTCTTTGGTCTCCCTTATTCATTGTCCAGCTTTCACATGCATATGAGGTGATTGAAAATACCATGGCTTCGGTCAGGTGCACCTTAGTCCTCAAAGTGACATCTTTACTCTTTAACACTTAAAAGAGGTCTTACGCAGCAGATTTACCAAATGCAATACCAAAAACCCATTGTCGTCGAGTCCATTCCAAATCATAGTGAACCTATAGGACAAAGTAGAGCTGCCCCATGTAGTTTCCAAGGAGTGCCTGGTGGATTTGAACTGCCAACCTTTTTGTCCGTAAGCTGCTGTAGCTCTTAACCCCTATGCCACCAGGGTTTCCACCCAATGCAATAAGTCCTTTGATTTCTTGACTGCTGCTTCCATGGCCGTTGATTGTGGCTCCAAGTAAAATGAAATCCTTGACAAAGTCACTCTTTTCTCTGTTGATTGTGATTGTTGCTTATTGGTCCAGATGTGAGGATTTTGGGTTTTTTTTTTTGTTGTTTTTTTTATGTTGAGGTGTAACCCATACTGAAGACTGTGGTCTTTGATCTTCATCAGTAAGTGCTTCAAGTCTTCTTCACTTTTAGCAAGCAAGGTTGTGTCATCTGCATATCACAGGCTGTTAATGAGACTTCCTTCAATCCTGATGCCACATTCTTCTTCATATAGTCCAAGTGCTTGGATTATTTGCTTAGCACACAGATTGAATAAGTATAGTGAAGGATACTCCTGTTGCACACCTTTCCTGACTAAACCACGCAGTATACCCTTGTTCTCTTTAAACGACTGCCTCTTGGTCTATGTACAGGTTCCTCATGAGCACCGTTATGTGCTCTGGAATTCCCATTCTTTGCAATGTTATGCATAACTTGTTAAAATCCACGCAGTTGAATGCCTTTGCATAGTCAATAAAACACAGGTAAACATCTTTCTGGTCTCTGCTTTCAGCCAAGATCTGTCTGACATCAGCAATGATATCCCTCCTTCTAAGTCCTCTTCTGAATCCAGCCTGAATTTCTGGCAGTTCCCTGTTGATATACTGCTGCAACTGTTTTTGAATTATCTTTAGCAAAATTTTATTTGCATGTAATACTAACGATATTGTTGAATAATATCCGCATTCTGTTTGATCACCTTTCTTTGGAATGGGTACAAATATGGATCTCTTCCAGTCAGTTGGTCAGGTAGCTGTCTTCCAAATGTCTTGTTATAGACAAGTGAGCACTTCCAGTATTGCATCCATTTGTTGAAACATCTCAATTGGTATTTTGTTAATTCCTGGAGATTTGTTTTTTGCCAGGGCCTTCGGTGCAGCTTAGATTTCCTCCTTCAGTATCATTGGTTCTTGATCATATGATGCGTCCTGACATGTTTGAACACTGACCAATTTTTTTTGGTTCTGTGATTTTGTGTAGTCCTTCCATCTTCTTTTGATGCTTCCTGCATCATTCAGTATTTTGCCCATAGAATCCTTCAATATCGCAACCTGAGGCTTGAATATTTTCTTTAGTTCTTTCAGCTTAGAAAATGCCAAGTGTGTCCTCCCCTTTTGGTTTCTAATTCCAAGTCTTTTCACATTTCATTATAATTCTTTGCGTTGCCTTCTTGAACTGCCCTTTGAAATCTTCTGTTCAGCTCTTTTACTTCACTTCTTCCTTTTGCTTTAGCTAATCGACGTTCAAGAGCAACTTTTCGAGTCTCTTTTCTCTTTTTCTTTCTTTCCTGTGGTTAAGAGCTATGTCCACTAACCAAAAGGTCAGCGGTTGGAATCCACCAGGTGCTCCTTGGAAACTCTATGGGGCAGTTCTACTCTGTCCTACAGGGTCGATATGAGTGGGAATTGATTCAACGGCGACAGGTTTGCTTTGTTTGTTTTTTTTTTTTTTACTTTCTTCATGTATGATGTTCTTGGTGTCATCCCACAACTCAGCAGGTCTTCGGTTATATATATTCTTGAGATGATCCCTAAATTTGGGTGCTATATACTCAAGGTTGTACTTTGGCTCTTGTAGACTTGTTTTAATTTTCTTCAGCTTCAACTTGAACTTGTATGTGAGCAATTGATGGTCTGTTCCATAGTCAGCCCCTGGCCTTATTCTGACTGATAATATTGAGCTTCTCCATTGTCTCTTTACACAGATGTAGTCGATTTGACTCCTGCATATTCTATTCAGTGAGGTCCATGTGTATAGTCACTGTTCAGGTTATTGAAAAAAGGTATTTGCAGTGAATAAGTCATTGGTCTTGGAAAATTCTATTATGCGGTCTCCAGCATCCTTTCTATCACCAAGGCTGTATTTTCCAACTAGTGATCCTTTTCTTTGTTTCCAACTTTCTCATTCTAATCGACAGTGATTATCAATGCATCTTGAATCAATGTTTGATCAATTTCAGACTGTGGAAGTTGGTAAAAATCTTCAATTTCTTCATGTTTGGCGTTAGTGGTTGACGTGTAAATTTAGAATAATAGTTGTATCATCTGGTCTTCCTTGTAGGGGTATGGATATTATCCTATCACTGACAGCACTGTATTTCAGGATAGACCCTGAAATGTTCTTTTTGACAATGTATGTGTTGTCATTCCTCTTCAATTTATCATTCCCAGCATTTAAACCATATGATTGATTCAAAATGGCCAATACCAGTCCATTTCAGCTCACTAATGCCTGGGATATCTATCTTTATGTGTTCCATTTCACTAATGATGACTTCCAGTTTTTCTAGATTCATGCTTCAGACTTTCCATGTTCTGATTTTTAATGGATGTTTGGAGCTGTTTCTTCTCATTTTGAGTCATGCCACATTAGCAAATGAAGGTCGAATGCTTTACTCCATCCACACCATTAAGGTCAACTCTACTTTGAGGAGGTAGCTCTTCCCTAGTCGTCTTTTGAGTGCCTTCCAATCTGAGGGGCTCATCTTCCAGCACTATATCAGACAATGTTCCACTGCTATTCATAAGGTTTTTACTGGCCATTTTTTTTTAGAAGTAGATCGCCAGGTCCTTCTTCCTACTCTGTCTTAGTCTGGAAGCTCTGCTAAAGTCTGTCCACTATGTAAGACCCTGCTTTTGAAATACTGGTGGCATAACTTCCAGCACCATAGCAACCCACAAGCCTCCACTGTACAGCACAGTGACAGACAAATGGTGGTTACGTGTATGGATATTTTCAATTGCATTATAACATTCTGGATGTGACTAAGCCTGGACTACTAGATTCCAACTCATGGTGACATCATGCATATCAGAGTAGAACTGTGCTCCATAGGGTTTTAAATGGCTGATTTTTTGGAAGTAGATCGCCAGGTCTTTCTTGGAGGGTAGACTGGGCCCTCCAACCTTTCAGTAGGATCCAATTTTGTTAACCGTTTGCACCACCCAGAGACTCCTAAGCCTTGGGTGGATAAGATGATTTTCTCTCTTACCCAGAATACTTATTGATTGATCATGTGCATAATTCATTTACTGGTTCTGCCATTAACACCTTGATATATGAATCTGTATATAATTAGGTAGATATGTCTATTTCTTCATTTTAAACAGTGATATCTGTATTCTTACCTCTATTTAAATGGAAGTAGTCTGCCTGCTTTTTTTTTTTTAATTTTTTTT
>NW_004444193.1:46218-122247 GCF_000243295.1 Trichechus manatus latirostris
CACAGTTCAGTGACATCTATTACATTCTTCCAGTTGTGCTGCTATTCTCACTTTAGATGAAGGTTTACAGAACAAAATAGTTTCTCATTAAACAGTATGCATGTTGCCCTATGACAATGGTTAACAACCCCACTACATGTCCACACTGTCCTTACTCAATCTTGGGTTCCCTATCACCAGCTTTCCTGTCCCCTTCTGCCTTCAAGTCCTTGTCCCTGGACTGCTGTGCCTCATTAGTCCTGTTTTGTTTTATGGGGCTGTCCAAGCCCCAGCCGAACATTGAACCTCGGAAGTGACTTCGCCACTGAGCTAAAAGGGTGTCTGGGGGCCATACTCTCCGGGTTTCTTTCAGAGTCTGCCTGCTTTTAATTTTAATTCCTTTAGGTATCTACAATATTTTTAGGCAAATAATGCCCGTCATTTGTTTGCAGGCTAGACCCTCCTCCACCATAGGCACTGCTATGCCAGTTTTTTTTACATGTTGCTGTGAAGAAAAATGAGCATAGCAAGCCTTTGAGGATGTCTCTCAGGGATGGTGGACGGAGGCTGGCAAACAAATGCAGAAGGTGCGAATTATTTGTGCAAAAATACCATAATGATGACAATAGTGGCTAGAGATATATTAATAATTGTTTATAATGATAACTAGAAAAACTCCCTTTGATTTTGTTTGTATTCGTATTCACAGACCATCCTTCTATGTCAGTTGACACTGGGCTGATACCTCCTTTTGTTTACCAAAACTTTAACAGGATATGGTAGTAATTCTCTCCCTAAGACTTAAACAACAGCTACTCAATTTACATCTGATAAAAGGCAGGAGGGGTTATGTGATTAATTTTGCAATGACTTTTTCTATGATTTCCACAAAGGCACAGTTTCCAATTCGTATGTAACAAAGAGCTTGTTTTCTGCCCTTAGATTGTTCTTGTAAATCACCTATCTTCTTTTCCTTAGTCACTGCTCCTTTTGGGTCTTTTAATTTCATAACTAAATCAGATCATTACCACCATATAGATATTTGGATTGCAAAACAAGAAAACATTCAAAATCTCAAAACCAGACTGAGAGAGGGTGCTATTTCAGGGCAAACTTTCTCTAATTCTAGATTCATAGGTCCCATTCTCTTGATGATTTCTTCTGATCTTCCTTCTCTCTGACGTTTTAGGAACATCATAAACAGAGGCAGATGGGAGATGGAGTACAGGTGATACCTTAGAATGTTTGAAAATCTGGCCATAGGACTACCTTACCCAGGAACAGGACTAAGGAATCTTGGGAATTGACAGAATAACTCTTTTTTACCTGATGAAATTCAAACAAGATGTTTCTGTCTGAAGCAACTGAAGGAACTTCAGGGAGAATGAGATGTAAATGACTGAAGGACTCTTGTGAAACCAAAAAAGGTTAATGAAGTAGGGCAGTTAGAGCCCTTCAAAGGAAGAAGACCTACAAAGCAGGGCTGCTCAGAGTTAACAGATAATGCCTGCTTTGGACATGTTATTAGGAGGGACCAGTCCCTGGAGAAGGACATCATGGTTGGTAAATTATACCAAAAAAAACCCTGCTGCCATCGAGTGGATTCCGACTCACAGTGGCCGTATAGGACATAGCAGAACTGCCTCATAGGGTTTCCAAGAAGTGGCTGGTGGATTCAAATTGCTGACCTTTTGGTTAGCAGCTGAGCTCTTAACCAGGGCACCACCACGGCTTCTACCCATTTATATGCCCTAGGATTTACCATTGAGAATCTTGCTTTATATTGATGCCTGTTAAATAGTCTTCTCAAAGTGTCACACTGAAATAAAAGGAATATTTTTGGAATTGGAGAAAAAATATAACCAGGATGCTGGAACATCTCTTTTAGTCTAAGAAAAAACAAACAACTATATAAAAGCTGTCAGAACAAGTAAATAAAAATATGTATTACGATGAGTTAATAAGGAAGAACTCTCCCACTTCCAGGAAAGAGCAGTCAACATAGTGTTCCCCTGGAGGGTAAGTGTGTTTAGGGGTAGGGGGAATAGAGATTAAAAAAAGAAGTGCTTAGAGAGATAGAGACCAAAGTTGTTGACCTTAGGGTGAAAAAGCATTCTCCAAGACGGGAAACCATGGAGGGTTTGGCAGATCTCTGAAACTGTGGGGCTTACAGTGCCCCAGGGAGATAACAGGACCTGGAATAGAACAGCAGCCTGGTAAATTTCTGGGGCCACCCTTTAGGTCCCTGAGTTCCGAGGCTGGGAAAAGGTCCCAGTTTGGCACAGAACCAGCAGAGCCACCCATCATCAGGACATCATGTGGCTTGGTCTTTGATCACTTCATCCTGGTGTGGGTTAAAGAACTGAGAGTCCTCCCCTTGAAGTTTTAACACAACCCCAGCTTTGAGGGGATATGGCAGGTGAAAGGGATGAGATAATGAGAGGCGATAATCACTAAGATTGAATTTTTATTTTTCAACATTCTGGTGACTTGGGTTTCAGGATTTGATTTAAGATAATTAGAAAAACAATGGAACTATTTTGCACTGGAGCAATAGTGGGATAAAAATGATCCTGTTACAAATACTCATAAAACCACAAAATATGAAAGGCTCTGTAACTTGAAGACACTTACATTAATTGGAAATAGATTTCTGACATGGAGTGCCTTTGATTAAGTTAAAAAGGTAAAATATAGTTATTTCAGAACAATATAATGTAGGTTTTCTGTTAAGTTAGTTAAGTTAAATCACCTTTTTTCACTATCATCTTAAAAATGTAAGGTTTAGGATTAGGATTGGGGAAAAAATATGTAGCAAAAGCTACATATGCTGTGACAGTCATAATCTTCCTCTTCATCATCTAATTCCTGAATTATATTATTACTCCCATTTTACAGATGGAAAAAGAACTAGAGATTACTCAATTGAATTTATGAAATGAATAATAATTTAATGAGAGATCTGTTGAAAAACCTTTATTTCTTAACTTCCATTTTTGTGCTTCTCTCACCAGATCTAAAAGGATTATGTAGTGACATTCTCTTTTAGAATTTCCCATCCAGCCTTCTACTTCCAAAAAAAAAAAGTCACTGCCATAAAGAATGAGTGTTACACATGTCATGTCTCTTGGGCAAGTAAAGACTTTTTCCTGATGCTTTATTTCAAAGGTCTTAGAAGAAGAATGTATAATTTTAGAACACGTAATACATGATTGTCAAACACTATTGCCAAATGCTCAAATAATGGGCTCAAATGTAGCAACGACTTTGAGGATGGCTCAGGACTGGCCAGTGTTTTGTTCTGACGTACATAGGAAGCAACTCAACGGCACATAAGTAAATATTGCCAAATGCAAAATATATTCAACAATAACCTGCTCTACAAACTAAAGTGTAGTGAACTTTAACTCTATCGGCAGAAATCATTGCTTCCTTGCTAAAAAGCATGCGATAGATTCTCCCAGATGTACCTTCCTCTAGAATCTACCTCAAGCCCCACCTTAGATATATCGGTCTAGGCCAAGACTGATGACTTGGAACTGATTGAATTTATCACTTCTTGCATTCAAGAGTGAAAAATTATTCAACTGGGAACCATTGTTGTTGTTGGCTGCCTTTGAGTCAGTCCCGACTCATTGCAGGATAGGACTGCTGTGATCATTGGCTGATTTTTGGAAGTAGATTGCCAGCCCTTTCTTCCCAGTCTGTCTTAATCTGGAAGCTTCACTGAAACCTGTTCAGCATCACAGCATCACACAAGCCTCCACTGACAGAAAGATGGTGAAGTTTAGTTTTCTAAATCCAAAGTTAATGGTTACTGAGGGATTTTAAAAATCTGTTCAAATAAAGGAGTTAAATGGAGTAGGCTGCAGGAATGCAATGGATGCAACTCATAGTGCCTCGTGTATAACAGAAGGAAACCTTGCCTGGTCCTATGCCATCATCACAACTGTTGGTATATTTGAGCCCCTTGTTAAAGCCACCTTGTTAGTCCACCTTATTGAGGGTCTCCCTCTTTTTTGCTGACCCTCTACTTTGTCAACCATAATATCTTTGTCCAGTGATTGGTCCCTCCTGATGACACATCCAAAAGAAGTATGACAAAGTCTCACCATCCTCACTTGTAGGGAGAATTCTGGCTGAACTTCTTCCAAGACTAATTTGTTCATCCTTCTGGCAGCCCATGGTGTATATTCTTGCCAATATGGTAATTCATATGTGTCAATTCTTCTTCGGTCTTTCTTCCTCATTGCCTAGCTTTAGCACATATATGAGGCAATTGAAAATACCATGGCTTGGGTCAGCCACACTTTAGTCATCAAAGAGATGTCTTTGATTTTCAGCACTTTAAAGAGGTCTTTTGCAGCAGATTTGTCCAATGCAATACGACTGTTGCACGTACAAGAGACAAATAAGGACGTGTCTGGGAGCCTAGGACTTAGCATGAACATCCTTCAGAGAGTCTGGGAAGCCCTGAAGTTGTATTCAAAATTATGTGATTATGTGCACATGTAAATCTTTCTAGGGAAACTATCCTGAATTTTCTTTATATTACCAAATGGTTAAAAACAATTGTCAAGGGTTTGGACATTGCTAGGTTCTGGCTGACCTCTTCCTCTGGAGGTCAGAGTTGAGCATGACTCCTTGTGGAGTGAGCAAAGTTAATGAGCACTAATGGGGTGTTAACAAAAGGCCAAATGAAAAACCCAGCGCTCGGGAAATTTACATTTTAATGCTGTGGCACACCTGAGCAAAGTATTTCAAATCATAAAGACTTTGCTAGTAAAAAAAACCCTACAACAGCAGGGGAATCATTTGTGATCAAGACAAATTTTAATATAATCCCTTCTTCACACAGCTGAGGAGAGAATTTTACACTTCTATTCCAGACGGTGCTGTTTTATCAGTTTTACTCCTTGGTTTGCTCAGTTAATTGAAGTCCTTTCCCTGTTTGTTAATGGCAGATTTGTGCAGTAAAAATGACTCCGGAACAGATGCCGGCAAATTTGTCAAAGTGGCTGGATCATCATCTTGACCATGATGTTCTCTGAAGGACTATTCCATTTTCACCCACACTGAACTCTTACAAGACTTAAATATCACCTTTGCCTTTACTGCCTTTAAACAGGAGGCAAAGGGGAGGGTGAATGGGAAGAAGAAAAATCAGCAAGATCCTTGGTCAAAGTCATTTACTTTGAAAGGAATAATCAGTAATGAAGCATTTCAGCAGACAATTTCAAATGCAAGAATTTCAAGATGATATATTTTTATGAGACTCCTATAAATCTCACCACAGGCTCCCTAATCAACTTGCATTCATGTTTGCTATAAACTTGCAGCTCAAACAAAGTTTTCTCTCATATCTTTGTTCTTGTCTTGTCTGCATATATCTGCAAGTAAGATGCCTGCCTATTGATAACCAGAAATTAAAAGAAAAAGAAGTGGCAAGAAGCCATTGATTAATGTTTTGTGTGCATGTGAATATGATTTATTCTTTGGTAATTTCAGAACATCGTATAGTTAATACCTACAGAAAAAAATCCAAAGAATGGGTTAAAATAGATAACTTTCATTACAAATAAACAAAAAAAAGTTTTAAAAAAATACAAAGCCCTGTACAAATGCAACATTTAAAAAAATTAATTAATCAAAGTCTTTCAGAAATCTAGCAATTTGTGATAAGATGTATATAGTTTTTAAAAATCTTCATCTGGGCTAGTCATTTGATTTATATATCCGAGCTACCTACCCCAAATGTGTTTTCTTTCAATAAGGTACATTCACTTATATATTGTTTGTTACTATTACCTAGTTCTCTTAAAGAGAACACAAATGATATATGAAGGCAGATTATCTCCTTTGAGTTAAATTCTAATGTGCTCTTTCAACATTACATAAAAATCTTGTTTTATGTAAAATTTATACCTAAATTTTGCATAGGATATTATAAATCAGAATATATTTATTACAACTATTACAACTATGCAACTGTTGATTTAAATACAGGAGGTTATATCAGATTCATTGTAAAAGCGAGGAAGAGATGCAGCTGGGAGACACCAAATGATTCACCAAGGTTACTGGGGTCAAGCAACAGCTAGACCTGGAGTTGCTCCCCTACCAATCTTTTTGGTTATAAATCTCATGATAATAAACTCTACAAAACTTTAAATATGGCTTTTTTTTCAAAGTCTAATAGTATATAAATTCTCATTCCATAAAATTTTATTTGAAGCATTTGTCAGTTTATAAAAATAGTTGCTTTCTGGGATTGGAAATGGAGTGTTTTATATTTATGATAAATCAAAATGTGTCAGAACCATTAGGAGCAGCTTACTCTAACACAAGTATGCAAAGAGCTATAGTACATGGTTTTCAAAGGCCATTGTATACGAACCCCCACAGTAGGGTACACAGTAAATTACCCAGTAAAGAGATGTGAACTGCCTCTTAAATAACCAAGCGGGACAAATGGCAGAAGGGATATTGTCACTATAAATTTTAGAAACAGAGGACTCTCTTAATATTTAAAAATGCTTGGGGACAAATAAATAAACAAATGCAGGAACAAAGTGTTTAAAAAAGGAATAGCAAAATGAGCATCATAACAAAGATATGCAATTTCTTCTCAAGGTGTAGGTATGAAAGTGCAATCCTACCCTCCCTCCTCTTCATCCTAATAATGGGAGGAGACCCTGGCAGGGATATATCTCAGACAGCAAACAAATTAAGCTTTATTTTCACCGTGAAGTGCAATTCTACTCTGCTACATGGGATCGCCACGAACGGGAATCAAACTTGATGGCAACTGGTTTTTTGTTTTATCTTGTTTTTTTAGTTAAAGGATATGTTACTGGTAGTAAGCCCACTTCTCTATACTGCTAGTATTTTCTAGTGTTTAGAAAAATAATACACTTAAAGCTCAACTAGTAGAAAAGGTGACTGTGACAATTATGTGCTCACATATAGGCCTTAATAAAGCACAGACACATTATCTTGGTATTCTGATGTTTAAATGAATATAAAGTACAAAGTACAATGCTAAGAACTACAGGTTGAGCTCCTACTTTGTGTCAGACGTTTTACACACCTTAATATATCACTGTTTTTTTATCTTTACTTAAACATTTCTTATAAATATTACTGTTTTTCAAATGTGGAAACAGATATTCAGGTGTGTTAAGTCATTTCATCAAATTTTTCTAAAGAGTAGACAACTACATAGCAGGTCAGTCTAACTTAGAAGACCCCAGATCTTATTCATTCCAATGTTCCATGAGTTGGAATTGACTCAACGGGCAGCTAACAACAAAATTCTGGCTGATGTATTGCTAAGGTGAGGAATACCTCCTTGAGATAGTTAGCCCATTTTCCAAGGGGGAATACATGCAGTCCTTTTGTTTGAGTGGGTATCTGCCGTCTACTCAAGCACATGGTTCGACCTACAGGAAGCAATTATATAATTTCCAAACTAATCCTACAGTAGAGAAATATAACAGTCCAGTGATACTCTTTGGTTACCTCTATTTTATTTAGAGGATCTCATAACATACCATCTTTTCATATACTTGAAGGAATACACTGTAAATGTATTTCGATTTTTACATGGAAAGAAAATCTCCATAGCAGGGCAACTCATCTGTCATATGGAAGATAAGACTTACATCACAACTACATGGACAATCTTATATTACACAAAATTAATGACTTGATGACTTTCCCCAGGCTTTCAATTAATGTAAATTATATCACACTTAAAATATAGTCATTAAAATACATTTTGTTTAATATTTCCTAATCATACACGCACACAAAAAAATTGTGGGGCATAGACTCTAGAAAGCAGAAGCTATATGGGCTTAGCAATTTTATCATCTTCTCTGTCTGCTCTGTGAAAATGGATAAACAAAACAAAAAAATAAAAACAAACAAATAAAACATTTCTGTCAAGTCAATGTCAATGCATAGCGACCCCATATATTACAGAGTAGAACTGCTCCATAGTGTTTTCTTGGCTGTATTCTTTACAAGAAAGGAGTCCTTGAGTGTCACAAACAGTTAATGCTCCATAACTAGCCAAGAGGTTGACGGTTCCAACCCACCTCAGAAGACAGGCCTGTAGATCTGCTTCTCAAAGGCACAGCCTTCGAAACCCTATGGAGCAGTTCTACTCTGCACACATGGGCTCACCATGAGTCAGAATCGACTAGATGGCAACCAACAACAACAAAAACAACTAACAACACAATCTTTACAGAAGTGGATCATCAGGCCTTTCTTCTGTGGCACTGCTGGCTGGACTCTAACTAGGGCTTTGAACTGGTTTGTTCTAGTTTGAACCCCTGCTGAGAATTTGCATTTCTAACAAGTTCTCAGGTGATGCTCATGCTGCTGGTTAGGAACCAACTCTGAGAACCACTAGTAGAGCAGTGGTCTCAAAATTTATCATACATAAGAATCACAAGGGGATCCTGTCAAACTGTAGATTCTGATTCAGTATATCTGGGTGGAAATGCAAATTCTCAGCAGGGGTTCGAACCAGAACCAACAGGTTTGAAGCCCTGGTTCCAACCATCAACCTTTAAGTTAGTAGTTGAGCACAAACCATTTATGACATCCAGAGACCTATTTAAAAAAAAAACAAAACAAATCCATTACTGTCGATTCTCTGACTCATAGCATACGTAGCTTCCTCACTGCCCAGCTCTTGCAGCATAAATGGCCTCCTCTGTGCCCAGCTCCTGCAGCATTCATAGCTTCTTCAGCATCAAGCATCTGCAGTACACACTGGCCAGTAGTACCCATGGGCTGGCAGCTTTCTCTTGTGCCCCCTCAGGCTGTTTTGTAGCAGAGTTCCTCCAGTGAGACAGTTCCCCATGGAAAGTTTTCCTGGCACTCTAGAGGGTACATCTCAGGCAAATTTTAGAAGGAGGATTTCCAGCAAGCTCTGCTGGTGCAGAATCACAGTGACTTCTCTGTTATCCACTGAGCCAAGGCTCCGACCTTTCCAGTAAGGTCTGGATCTCAGCCTAGGGGGTGAAGTCTTTCTTGGGTGCTCAATCTCACCCCTAGGAGTAGTGGCGGCTCCTTAGATCTGTTTTCCTATATTTTTAGAGATGTTTTTTACTTCTTACTAGCCAATTCCTTGTTTCTCTAATCCTCTGTTATCATTAATAATTATATTAAACTTTCTCTGTTAAAATTAATGTTTGGTTTCTCTGATTGGACCCAGACTGATACCATGCCTGAAGCCTGAGCTATTCTTGGATTTCTCAGTTTTTACAGTCTAATAAATTCTATTTTTTTATGTGATGTTGGCTATAGTTGGGTTTTTATAGCTGGAGGTGAAAAAGTTCTGATGCAAATAAAATCTCTATAAAAATAAATTATTGTTGTTGTTAGGTGCCGTCAAATCAATTTTCAACTCATAGCAATCCCATGTGACAAAGTAGAACTGGCCCAAAGGGTTTTCCAGGCTGTAATCTTTATGGAAGCAGATTGTCAGATCTTTCTCCCATGGAGCCTCTGGGTGGGTTAGAACTGCCAACCTTTCAGTTAGCAGCCGAGTGCTCGACCATTGCAACACCAGGGCTCTCCTTTAAAAATTAATAGAAGGGTAAATATAGAGAAAATTGTCTTAGAAGCTGTATAAATACAGACTCAATTCTAATTCTAATAAGCTTTTTTTTTTTTCCCTTCAGCTACTCAGGAGTAATAGTATAGTGATAACCTGGAATTTGCTCTAAATTATAGGAAAAGTAAACTATGAGTAGATTTCATCACTTTGATTCAGTACTTTATTATGAGTCACAAGTCTTATGCAGCATACCTCACCATAACCAGTGGACAGCCCTTTTCCCAAGGAATTGACAATCACTCTCTGATGGTGAATCAATGTAATTAAGTAAACATTAAGTGGTTAATGCACTTACATTGATCCAGAGAGTATCCAGGAAAGACGTGAAAGGGGTGAAGGCAAGTTTACTGTAATATGTAGATATAGGAAATTGAGTACCCTTAAGCAGGGAAATACCACAAGTTATTTTTTAAATTTTCTTTAGTGTTTTTATTATTATTTTTAATTTTATGTTCTTCGTTGATTTTTTCCACCATTCTATATTAACTAAATACTTCTTTCCTATTTTTGGAATAGGTGTCAATTGTGTAGTCAAATTTAAAATGCAAAAATAACAAAATCTGGACAGTCCCTAAAAGTCACACTCGTAGAAAATAAATAGCCTTATTTCAGATCCTGACTGTCCAAAACAACGAAGACTACAGTAATCTGGATATGACTGATCAATAATTGTTGCTCAAGGAGCCCAAGTGGTGCAAGCAGTTTGCCATCAGCTGCTAACCTCAAGGTTGGCAGTTCGAACCCACCCAGCAGCTCCACAGAAGGAAGGCCTGCTGATGTGCTTCCGTAAAGATTACAGCCAAAAAAAACCTATGGAGCAGTTCAGTACTGTTACACATGGGGTCACCATGAGTCAGGGGTGACTTGAAAGCAGCTAACAACAACAACAACGATCAGTAATTGTTGCTTACCTATATATTTCTAATGAACTAAAATGACAACAAGCTGAAATATTCTGGATAGAATCAGCTACGGAAGTCAAATCATTAAATATTTCAAAACTTAAAGAAAAAGCGACTAAAACTTCAACAAGAAGTGTGTCAAACTTCTACTTATAAGTTTAGAGTTTCTGCTATCAACAAAGTGTGGGTGTAAGGAGTTGCTAGACTTTAAGGACTTCAGTCCAAACCCTGTGTTTCTATGATTTCTATAAAAGGGACAAACACCATTATATGGCTAAGAGTAAAAACACTCCATTTCCTTTCCTTGTCCTGTCTTCTCCTTTAAAAAAAAAAAAAAAAAATATTTGAGAAGTCTTGCCATTGAATTTTGAAGGCAGGGAGAGGGTTGAATGTGACAGAGATTTGATGACTCTCCTGGGGTTCATGTACCGTTTTTAAAGAAGTGACTTGATTGGGTTCTGCCATTTACATCTCTAAATTTTTTACGATATTTAAAAATAATTCACACATTCATATCTTAATCTTTTTCATGTTTTCAAAGAAAGGTTATTTTTTTTAAACTGAAGTTTTATATGTTTGAATCTTGACCTTTGTTGGTCAGAAACAAAGGAATTGAATGCAATTTTCTTTTCCATTCAGTTCAGAACATATCTACAAACTTAGTCTCATATCACTATACATAGAAGAAGGATTTTTTAAAAATTTTTGTTTCTGTTATTGTTTGCTTGTTTTCTTTTTTTTTTTTCACTGAAGTCCACAACAACAAATGAAGGTAAGATGATAGAAAATAAAACAAGGAGGTCCAGTAGAAGAACCAGAGCTTGATAGTAGCCCAGAACAGCTGGAAAAGGGTGCAGTGATCATTTATTGTTCTTACGCTTTCTGCTAGAAACTTTACACTGCTATTTCCCTAGATATTAAAACAGCCTTGTAATGATGGCATTATTGATCTTCTTTGGAGAAAAAAAAAACTAAGGGCCAAAGTAGCCCAAAATTAGGATTCTAGTTCAAACCCATTTTGTTCGAATCTAAAGCTCATGTTCTTTCTAATAAACCATATTGTCTTTTAATGGGTGAAAGAGAATTAGAGAGGAAGGGGATAGAAAATAGAGCCAAGACAGAGAGAATGATGAAGAAAAGTCATTCAGTTATTACCATATTTTCTTGTTTCTGTGGTATCATTGATTGCTTTGTATGAACCAAAGAATTTCTAGATCAATGTACATGTCAGTTCTGAGACATACCAATTTCAAATATGTTAATGTGTGAAAAACTGTAATGTAGAATGGAGGAAATATGGTAGTAAGAGGTAACATCCTTCCGTTTACCTGGTAGGGCTTCCTTGCAACTGGCTATTATCTGTTGTTGGGTGCCATCGAGTTGATTCTGACTTAGAGCAACCCCATGTGACAGAGAAGAACTTCCCCATAATGTTTTCTTGGCTGTAACCTTTAAGGGAGAAGATCTTTCTCCTAAAGAGCTGCAGGGTTGATATGAAGCACCAATTTTTCATTTAGCAGCCCAGCATATAACCATTGTGCCATCGTGGCTCCTTGGAGTCTACCGTTGTTGTTGTTGTTAGGTGCCCTCCATTGGTTCCGACTCATAGCGACCCTGTGCACAACCGAACACAACACTGCCCAGTCCTCTGCCATCCTCATGATCGTTGTTATGCTTGAGCCCATTGTTGCAGCCACTGTGTTAATCCATATCATTGACGGTCTTCCTCTTTTTCGCAGACCCTCTACTTTACCAAGCATGACGTCCTTCTCCAGGCACTGATCCCTCCTGATAACATGTCCAAAGTATGTGAGACGAAACTCGCCATCCTTGCTTCTAAGGAGCATTCTGGCTGTACTTCTTACAAGACAGATTTGTTCATTCTTTTGGCGGTCCATGGTGTATTCAATATTCTTCACCAACACCATAATTCAAACGTGTCAATTCTACTTTGGTCTTCCTTATTCTATGTCCAACTTTGCATGCACGTGAGGCGATCGATAACACCAGGCACACCTTAGTCCTTAAAGTGACATCTTTGCTTTTGAACACTTGAAAGAGGTCTTTTGCAGCAGATTTGCCCAATGCAATATGTCCTTTAAATTCTTGACTGCTGCTTCCATAGGTGTTGATTGTGGCTCCAAGGAAAATGAAATCCTTGACAACTTTAATCTTTTCTCCATTTATCATGATATTGCTTATCGATCCAGTTGTGAGGATTTTTGTTTTCTTTATGTTGAGGTGTTAAGTCTACTACTCTTGAAAAGGATTTTCGGCTAATTAAGCATGTTTCTTTCCCCCAATCTTTACATCTCTCAGACTGCTCTCTGAGTGGGATAAACTGAGAGGAGCATCAGGGTGGATGTTTATTTTATCTGTTGCAGAGCAAGGTTTAACACTAAGCAACTGATGAAATGAAAAAGAGAACCAAGCATTCTTATAGGTTCAGTGTTACTCATTTAAAAGATCATACTGTTGGAATTTTCTAAGATGAACAAAATAATGTTTAAACAAAAGGATCTCCAGTAATATTTTGAAGATGAAAGGATGTTTTAAAAGCATCATATACTACAAATATATTTGGAGATTATTTTTTCTCTCTTTGGATTTTATTGATTATGCCACTTCCTTCATAACTAATGTTACAAAAAGAATGCTGAAAATATCAGCAAAATAATCTTGAATGGATATGGTATCTCTTTTTCACTTCACCACATTATTTCAAGGGAAGACAGATGTAAATTGTTTTACAAAGGACCTACATAGTTTCTTTGGTAGTATCAAACAATTCTAAAAACAGCAGGAAAGGTAATAGAAAATACACATTACTGTTGAAAACAAAGGAAAAAAATATTTTTTTTCTCAAAGGTACAGAATGTATGGTTTTATTCTGTATAATATACTTTTAAGTTTTTTCCCCCATTTATCTGTTGGATGCGCCTTTTCTCCTGAGAATGAGGGAAACTGTCTTCTAAAGAAAATGTCGAGTATATGCTAACTCTTCTTAATCATTATATTATTAAATAAATTGCTACCTATTCTTAGGTGAGGGCTCAATAAATTCCCTTTAAAATCTTCTTGTTTATATCTCTGTCATTTTATTTCCTTTTCTTATGTTATACATTCTTACAATGAATCGTAAATTCTCAAAAAGAAACCATTGTTTCTTTCATAAATGCCTTGGGCAACACCTAGCACACTATGGGTAGTGGGTTAATATTGAAGAAAATACACTTGGGACTATTCGTTTTTTCTTTTCAAAGCATCTACACACAGATCTTTATATTTTTTGTGATCTGAAATACCCTGATCTCATTCCATCACGTTTTATCTAAGAAAAAGAGCATGCACAAACTGAGGGTCATCATTTTTAAAAAAATGGAATTTTAAAATGGAATGTGATGGAAAAAAGTTTGGCAGGTGTCATAAATAGATCTAAAAGAGGAGGGCCTATCCTAGCCTTTGAATATTCTCTGGGAAATACGGTTTCAATTTCAACTAACCCCATTTTCATTTGTCTGGACTACGTTTTGGGAGCTTAATAACCTCCCAAACCAAATATTTTAAAATCATGACCCCAAATCAAAGCATACATCTCTAAGAAACAATCCCTTTAAGATCTGGTGATATAAGACATACTCAACTCTGTTTTCTTAAGGATTCCTTATCACAGGAACTTATCGTAAATGAGTGATCAGAAGTATTTCTGGTAGTTTCCTAAATATACATCTTGAAGGGTGTTTCAGACTTGACTGTGTGCAATAAACTTCCTATCTAGCCAAACACATACTGCACTACTTCATGTTCATGCAAGTAGGAACAGCGGATGGTGTATGCTGCAACATTTATGACCTCCTGCTAACATAAAATTTCATTCTTGAAAAATTTATTGGTGTCATGTAACTGAAAGCTAACTTTGCTTCTTTTTTATCTGTTAACTCTGTTTATCATGCTGTCTCTAAGTTATGGGACCGGGAAAAGTCTTCCTCTATTTAAACAACAATTTCTTCAACACTGAAAAACAGTGCGTTTCCTGCATGCAGGGACATTTTTGAGCCTAATTAAATAATGACAGAGGAGTTAAACAAGTCCAAATATTAGTTGATGGATGCAATTTGTTGATGTACATCAGTGGTACATAACAGAGATCTGACTGAGCTGCAAATTGTACTGTAATCTGTCACCTCGATGGTCTTGGATTCTAAAACAGGAAATATACCACATCTTTGTGATCAGACATTTCCTAAGAAAACAAAGTCAAACTGGAATAGTGTGGGAGAAGAAAGACATATTGGAAGTGTTTCCTGAGTAAACAGCATTCTGGATCATTATCCGTAAATTGTCATGACACTTTTCAAAATACCACTGAGGGGTATGCTCTATAGAAGGCCAGAGTATAGGGTTTATCTTTCAGTTGTTTCTAGATACATTCAAAGGGGAAACCATAATATTTATTTAAAAAAAAAAAAAGAGCTTTCACTATACAGGAGATGCAACCAATGGGTTTTTCTTATCAGCTGCCGTTGAATTGGCTCTCAACTCATGATGATCCTTTGCACGAAATTTTGCTCAGTTCTGCATTGTCCACAAGATTGGTTGCAGGTCTGACCATTGTGATCCACAGGATTTCCACTGGCTGATTACCAGAAGTAGATCGCCAGGCTTTTCTTCCTAGTCTGTCTTAGTTTGGAAGCTCTCCTGAAACCCGTTCAGTATCATAGCAAGACAGAAGCCTCCACTGATGGTCAAGTGGTAGTCAAGTGTACATCAGGCACAGTGGCCAGGGTTCAAAACCAAGTCTCCCACATGGAAGATGAGAATTCTACCACTGAACCACCATTGCCCCCAACCAAAGGGGTACTAGTATCGATAAGCAAAGGCTAAGCCTTGATGGCACAGTGGTGAAGAGCTTGGCTGCTAACCAAAAAAGATCTGCAGTTTGAATCCACCAGCTGCTCCTTGGAAACCCTATGGGGCAGTTCTACTCTATCCTATAGGGTTGCCATGAGTTGAAATTGACTCCACGGCAATGGGGTTTTTTTTGTTGTTTGTTTTGTTTTTGTTTTTTGGTAAGTCCTTGAAAGTTTTTCCTTCATAACTATGTCAAACATAGAAAAAAATAAAGAAAATGTTTATTACATTTTTACATTGTATCCCCTTTTCTTGATTCCTACAGAGCACTATGTCTTTGACTCTTGACTTTTTCACTACAAAGACTTAGAGTCTACCTGCTCCATTTTTGGTTTTGGTTTTACAAAATCTGGGTAATGGGTAGAGAAAGCTGAGAAAATCAAGGAGAGAAATAGGAAGAGGGATTTAAAAAGAAGGAGGAAAAAAAAAAGGAGAGGCTGTAGACTGAAATAGGAAGAGGGATTTAAACAGGAGAGCAAGGAAAAAGGGAAGCCACAGACTGAATTTCAGAAAAAAAAAATTTTTTTTTTTTTGAAGATTTAGACAGGCTTTTGAAACATCTACAAGAAGTGAGAGAACTTGAGAAATTTGCAGCGAATCAAGAATTGGAACATACTCTAACACACTTAAAGAGGCTTCATTGGATATTCAAAAAATATTTACAGTTACTGACTGTGTTTCTTTAAAGCAGTCTATGCTATGAGTGGACCATGTGGTGTGATTTCAGCTTTTGTGGAGGTGACATGTGATATCCATTTTCCTTCCTTGTCCCTGATTTTAGGATGTTCCCTCAGGGCCAGCATATTCTGAATTCTCTTAATTCTGATAATTATGTTATCTGAAAGATAGTTTTCAAAATTGTCAAAATTTTACTTTTTATTGGGGCACAGAATTAAGTTTACCATATTGATATTTTAACTATAAAATTGTTACAAGCTCATTCTAAAAAAAATTAATAGTGTAAAGAGAAAAACAGACTCTCCATTTTGTCCAGTCCCATTCGCATTTTCAAATGACACTACCATAGACAGTTTATTGTACATTTCTAGTTCCTACTATACACATGCATGAATATATATTTTTCAATATAATTTTTAGCTCCTTAAAACTCCAACGTAAACGCACGATTGAACTAACAAGTGCAATTCTTTCCATTCAAGTTGGTTCTAAAGCTCCTTATATGGCTATACAATTGTACATTATTGACAACCTCTATCTTTACTTGGGAAATCTCCATTTCCTATCAAAACACTTGAAATAATTTCTGCCTCCAAGTCTATATCTGCACTAGTCCAGACAGGCTAAGTTATGCTGCGGTAACAAACAGTCCCATAGCAAAGATTATTTCTAACTTACACTACTTGCCCAGTGACGATCAGCAGAGCCCTCAGCTCATCGTAGTCAATCAAGTATCCCAATATGTGCTTCCACAATCCCAGAACAGTGGGAAGGGCACATCATGGCCTGGATAGCGGCATCTAAAACTTTTACCTGAAAGTGAGACACATCATTTCTGTATATTTTTCATTGGCCAAAGTAAGTTATGGTCGTGACTAATGTCAAAGGAGGCAAAAAGTGTAATTCTCTTACATGCCTAGAGAACAGAGCACTGGAAATATTTGGCGAACACAACTGATAGCTAAGTATTCTAACATATATCATTAATTTTTTGGAGTCTCAAACTCTAATCACTATTGGTTGTTGTTGTTGTGAGGTGCCGTCCAGTCGGTTCCAACTCATAGCGACCCTATAGGATAGAGTAGAACTGCCCCATGAGGTTTCCAGGGAGCAGCTGGGGGATTTGAACTGCCAACCCTTTGGTTAGTAGCCAAGCTCTCAATCACTACATCACTAGAGAACAATATTTTATGATATTGAAGGTAAGTTGCCTTCTACCTTTACCCTCAAATGTGCCTTCCTGCTTTACCTAAATATATTACAGCAGCAGAATTTTTAACACTGAAGAAACTTATTAGGCCACTATGAAAAAAAAAAAAAATTAAGAGGCATGCACAGATTCCCAAAATCTTGACAGTTAGTTCTAATCCTATGTGCTTTTCCAGGCAATTTCTTTAGACATTATTTCACAGAGTTCCTTCCTTTTTGTGATACCTTTGTTGGGTTAAAAAGTGTAAGCACACAACAGACTTTTGACCAGCACTGGACCATCAGTGATATTTCATAAGCCTGCTATTTGGTTCTTACAGACTTTAGTAAGAACAAATATTTGCTGATTAGTGGTTAAATGCCTAATTTATTTATTTTTAGACCAGGTTTTCATTTTTTCCAATCTAGTTCATAAACAGCGAAATCACATGTGCAGCAGTCACACTAAACCTTGGCTGAAAACAAAAGGCTATGACTACAGTGCATGGAAGAGTGCTTAGTCAATATTCCCCAGACTAACATATTTCTCAGTAGAGAGAAGAGCATATACTGTAGTCATGCAAAATCTGGGGAACTGGAGCTCTTTAAAATGCCATTTATACTACATCAAACTTGAGCCTACTCAGGCAATGTAAATCTTTCCCATATGTGATGACTGCTTGTTGTCCAGCTTCCAGTTCTAAAAGAGACACTGTAAATATCCTAAATTCTCCTTTTTAAATTCTACCAACAGTCTGCAGCTGTTTTTATGATTGCAGTTGAAAAGAACAGTTCTCTAATAAGCTAGAAGAAGCAATATCTCACTCTGGGAAAAGCAAAAAGATATAATCTTGTATTTCAAGTATAAATTAAAATCATTTTCACATCCCATTGGTCTAAATTTCAATAAAAGTAAATTGCCCCCAAATAGTTGATACAAGAAAGTTAAAGACAGCCAAAACACAATCAGTCTTGACTTCTGAATTGTATTCTAAAATTCTCAATGTTTTGGTCCAGGATATAGGTACATGGCCCATTTTCATAAGCCAAAATCAAGATACACGATGTGTCAAGGAATGATTTTTGCTGTTACATGGGGAGCAAAAGGCAGTGTGAGAAACGTATAATGCCAATGAATTGTCATATCTCTGAAGACATTTAGACAATTTAAAGCAGTGCTTTTCAAAGTGTGGTCCAAGCACCACCTGCATCAGAATCACTCGGAGTATTTGGTAAAATGCGTATTCTGAGACATCATACCAGACTAACTGAATCAGACTGGCTAGGCATGGAGCCCAGAACTGTGCATTTTAAGATCTTCAAGTAATTTTTGCACCTGAGAAATGAAATCTAAGACCCACATATTTACTAAGAGAAGACAAGAAGAAAGAATATTTAAAATCAGGACACTGGAAGACAGGCCAGAAACCCAGATAATGGGTAACGCATTCTTACTTAGATCCATAAACAAGAAGATGAAAGAATCTGGTAGTCTTGGAAAAAACCATACTGATGGTTAACAGGACCTCTCAAAGGGTACTGTGGTGTATCTTTAACACTGCACCTCAGGAAGAGTATAATCGTAATTTCCGGCAACAACTTCTGTAGAGAATGCACTGAAATGGCAGGCACTAACTTCACCATGCCCTCAAGGTTTTCTGGGATCCTACCATGAATATCAGAAGTCCAGAATAGGCATGCTGTTGCTGTTGTTGTTCTGTGCTGTGGAGTTGATTCCAACTCATAACAACCCTACATGACAGTGTAGAACTGCCCCATAGGGTTTCCTGGGCTGTAATCTTTACGGGAGCAGATTGCCAGGTCTTTTCTCTCATGGAGCAGCTGGTGGGTTCTTGGAAAGTTTGAATTTTGATTGTAATCTTTGCTCCTTTGAGTAAACTATAAATCCCTTGGAAAGCCAGCAAGTGCTTTTCCTTTCTGTTCTTGATCTCTGTGGAGCCTGCTATTTAGTTGAGCTTTAAGAACTGGGGTAAGAATCATTCATTTCCAGTGTGGGCTCACTTTATAAGGTACTTTTGGTCAAGCGATGCTCCTTTTGAGAAATTCACCAAACTTTCAGCATTTATTTTATGTCCGTTAAGATAGCACAGGTAAGGAGGAAAAAGAAACCAGATGAACATAGTCCATAGAGATCAGAATTTAGATGAACTAGAAACTAAAATCTGAAGCCCTATTAAGCTCTCCTGAATGGAGATTCTCCTATAAGATTACTCTTTTCATTCTTACCTCTTACCTCTATGCTCAAGACCTAAGCAGGATAAACCTGACACTTTTTCTTTCTAGTCTTGTAATTTGTCCAATTTCAAAGAAAAACAAATACACGACTGTAAGCCCATTTTTTTTCCATGCCAGAATTTGCTGTAGTAAAATTGGCAACTAAAAGTATTTGGTTTATGGGTGAAGTCTGTACAACCTGATTAAGATAAATGAAGACACCGAGAAGTACACGAGAATAAGGGACGATCTTGGTAAATGCTATAGCATACAATTTTGCAACAACAGTCATAATCAAAAATATGTGTGTGGTTACGTAGGCAGATATGTATGTATATATGTATATAGGAAGGCACATGTGAGTAGATGGGTGTGCATGTATAGGTGTATCTGAAGGCATATTACATACAGGTTTGTGTGCGCTGCATATATATTCACACATATATATATATAAAATAATAAAGCACATAAGGGGAACAGTTATAGATACTTCCCAGAAATAAACACTTTGTGGGACTGGTTTATTGGGTTTGAAGGCTTAGGAGCATAGTCTCAAGGAACAACTCTGTCATGGATTGAATTGTGTCCCCCCAAAATATCTGTCAACTTGGCTAGGTCATGATTCCCAGTATTGTGTGATTGTGTAATCTGATGTGATTTCCGTATGTGTTGTAAACTCTATCACTATGATGAGGTTATATGTGATCTCCTTATGTGTTGTAAATTCTATCACTGTGATGAGGTTATACTGATGATGTCTAAAAGATTAGATAGTGTCTTAATCCAATCTCTTTTGAGATATAAAAGAGAGAAGCAAGCAGAGACACAGGGGAGCCTCACACCACCAAGAAAGCAGTGCCAGAAGCAGAGCACATCCTTTGGACCTTAGGTTCCTGTTCTGAGATGCTCCCAGACCAAGGGAAGATTGATGACACGGACCTTTCTCCAGAGCCGACAGAGAAAGCATTCCCCTGGAGTTGATGCCCTGAATTTGGACTTGTAGGCTACTGGACTATGAGAGAATAAATTTCTCTCTGTTGAAGCTATCCACTTGCGGTATTTCTGTTACAGCAGCACTAGATGACTAAGACAAACTCCGTCAATTGGCATGGCATAGTTCATAAAGATAATGTCCTACATCATAGTTTGGTAAGTAGTGTCTGGTGTCTTAAAAGCTTGCAAGTGGCCATCTAAGATACAACTATTGGTCTCTACTCATCTAGAATAAGAGAATGAAGGAAATCAAAGACACAAAGAAGAAACTAGTCTGCAGGACTAATAGCCCACATGTACTACAGCCTCATCAAGCCTGAGACCAGAAGAACAATGCCTGGCTACCAATACCAACCATTCTGACCAGGGACACAATAGAAAGTGCCACATGGAAAGAGAGAAAAAATATAGAACAAAACTCAAATTCCTAAAAAAGGCCAGACTTACTGGACTGATAGAGACTAGAGGAACCTCCAAGACTATTGCCCTAAGATACCTTTCAAAAGTGGAACTGAAGCCACTCCCAGCAGTCACCGTTCATCCAAATAATAGACTGGCTTATAAAATAAACAATATCACCCATGAGTACTGTAATCCCTTAACTAATCATCTATATGAGACCAGTCAACATTTACCTTAAAACAAAGATGAAAGGTAAGGAGGGGCAGGGAAGCTAGATTAATAGAAAAAGAATGGAAATAATGAGAATGCTAACACATTGGAACAAGCTGAATAAAAATTGTTAAATGGGAACCTGATTTGCTGTGTAAACTTTCAGCCTAATGCACAATAAAATACACCCATTCCTCACTTATAAACATGGTTAGGTTCCAAAGACCAGGTCGTTATGCAAAAATCGGTGTTATGAGAAAGTGGAGGATGACCTCATCAGATCAAAAAATAGAAGATGACTACATCATTACGTAACTGCCAAATTACATCATTACATAACTGCCAAACCACCAAGAATCATGGCCTAGCCAAGTTGACACACAACTTTAACCATCACAGCCAGCATTACTCTCACCTCGCACCTAAGTGTTCATTGCTGCCAGACATACATTGTTAATGCGCTAAATAGTCAGACGGTAGATTTTTCTACTACTGCCATAAATGCAAAATGTCAGACAACAAGACAGTTGATAAGTGAGGAGTAGGTGTATTATTAAAAAAAAAAGTAATTGGTTTAAGTTTTAAAAATGATTTAGGGAGAAGGAATGTATGTTGGTCTAAAAAGTCAGGTGTATAAGATGCCACTCCCTTATTTCTTTCATACTTTCAGGTAGCTGAAACTTAATCTTGGTTAACTGGGGACTTCATTATCCTGGGATTCATCTGATTTCAACAGACACGTGGGATTCTATGTTCTTGGTGGATGAGAGTTGGAATCTGGTCTGGGGACATCCTCCTCTACACACATGGGTATCTCTGTGATGCTAATTTCCTCACCCCTGTCTCTTTGTGGACTTCGTTCCATAGATCCTGTGGCTAGGTCCTCCTTGTCCTGATTCATGGATTTCTCAAGATCTCTCACTGCTCCTTCCATTCCCCTCTTGGTTGCACTTAGGGCATGGGATAACCTGGGAGACTGTTTTGGACATGCCTAGCAAAACCCTATGGGGCAGTTCTACTCTGTCCTATAGGGTCACTGTGAGTCAGAATCGACTGGATGGCAACGGGTACCAAGACACACATTTCAAATGACCTGGCACCATACAGAGCACTTAAAGAATGTTGTGAATTT
Source organism: Trichechus manatus latirostris (assembly GCF_000243295.1). Lineage (NCBI taxonomy): Eukaryota > Metazoa > Chordata > Mammalia > Sirenia > Trichechidae > Trichechus > Trichechus manatus. The sequence goes on from NW_004444193.1 coordinate 68,486, forward strand.
TGCAGGCTCCACACATTCTGCACAGGAAGTGATGCACAGGTTCCTCTGCTTTTGGATTCTTCCAAATTGATCAATGTTTTCAGTTCTGTTCCTATGGACCTAGCTCAGGGAGTGGGATGGGGGCAGCAGATGGTGGAGCCCTTAGGCAGGATCTCACCCCTCCCCCAGGCATCTAATGTCTCTGTCTCTCTCTGTTTCTTCCATTTGTGTCACTGCCATTGGACTCTTCGTCTACTCTTAGGAATGGAACACACAAATATGTTCTCTTTTGTTGTTTTTGTTGCTGTTATTATAATTTAAACTTTGGGTCCTGAGACCTTATGAAGCTATCCTTTTGAAACTCAAAGCTGATGCAAATAAAGAACATCCAAAGCAATTTTTTAAAACTATTCATTTTCTCAGGCAATATTTGAACAAAAAGAATAGGATTTGAGCAAAGGGGAAAGCAAGGGGATAAACCAATCGTTAACATGTCAAAATGTTTCTTCAATGTCAGCGTGACTGTATGCCTCCATCACGTGAAGGGACTGCTGAAACGTCAACAAAGGATGAAGAATCTGAGATAAATAAAGCTTTAAAAAGCACCTGAATATTCATCTAATTTACTGTGACATCTAAGTAAATGTGGAATAATGTGAGCAGAGCAAAAACCTGGAATATTTTACCAAAAGGGAAAGACAAACAATTCATGTCCTCCTGCCTGTGTCTTTTTAGTTTCCAATTTACTTACCCGATGCTTAGAATGACAGGTTGGTCAATCCTTTAACATACTTGCATGTAATGATGGAGCTCACGAAGGTCATGGCTATTATAAGAGCGTAGGGACAAGCAGATAAATGAGCATAAGCAGCTCGGTCATTGAAATTACCAGTAGTGTACAGCCATGTACCAACTACCTCATACAGGATATATGCCTCTTTGGAACAAGACCACAGTAATACTGAACCCCAAATTTGTGATTCATGTGTCAGGCACTGTGCTAGGCATGGATAATACAAAGAAGTATGACATAATAATTCATAAGAATAATTCAAAGAGCTACAGTCTAGCTGAGCTAGGAAAATACACCAATAAGACCAATAAGTAGTAAGTGAAAATGCAACGTGACAAGAGCCATAGCAGAATACTGTGGGAGCTAAAGGGTAGGGGACGGAGTCAGGAAGAGTATCTCAGAAGAGGTAACAATTTCCAGAAAGAAAAGACAGAGGAATAGTACTCTAGGTTGAAAGATCACCAGCCTGGGCAACTCACACAAGGGAGATTACAGAGAAATGCTGAAGCCAAGTGTGTATATGAAGAAGTGGGAAAAGACAGTGACAAATGTGAGTAAAGAGAAGGAAACAGTCACTCTTTTTTCTTTTTATTGTGGTAAATATATATGTAACAAAATATCTGCCATTTCAACATTCTTCACATGTACACTGTTATCAAGTTAGTCATCCCAAAACATTTTCCTTGATCTCCTTATGAGTATGTGTGTATGTCTATAAGAAATATAGTATTTCATATTATCAAACTACCATAAAATAATAATAATTTTTTAAATGTATGAGTACATCTCTGACACAGAGATTTAGTTTAGAGAATACTGTGGAGCATTGTGAGTTGCACTTTGGGGGTGATTCATAAATATTTTTATTTGTTATATATGCCACTAATTCCCAATCAAGGAGCTGAGGAAGCTCAAAGTCAAACTCTTCCACCAAACAGCAGCTCCTATGAATGAAAAAGAGGGTGGATCTCTAAGATATACACTGGATTCCAAAGATTCCCACTAACTCTGAAAGATGGAAAAATTAAGAGACTTAAGTTTTTTGTTTGTTTTATTTTCTATTATGAAAGCAATTAATGTTCCAAGACACTGCCAGTATAACTGCAAAGGCATCTGCATCTGTTTTGGTCTAGTCAATTCTTACTCATGGCAACCTATATGCTGCAGAGTAGAACTGCTCCATTGTGTTTTCTTGACCGTAATCTTTACAGAAGAAGATTGCCTGGCCTTTCTTCCATAGTGCCACTGGGTGTGTTCGAACTGCTAACCTTTAGGTTAGTAGTCGAACACAAACCATTTGTGCCACCCAAGGGCCTTACTGTAAAGGTAGATATTCTAATAGAAAGGAATCATGTTCTTGACTTGCTGTATTGTCATTGATAAGTCTCTTAACCTAATTAATACTATATTGGTCATTTTCAATATGCGTGGGTTTAACTACAAGACCTTGAGGATCCCATCCAGCTTCCCCACTGTACGATTTATGCAACTTCCACTTATAGGTAATTCAGGAGTTGGTTAAGCAACTGAAATGTGCCATAGAACCTTATGATGCTAAGAAAGAGCCTACGTGCTCTGACAGAAAGAACTGTAGTAGTCACTGCAGGAAAGCAACAGAAGAGACACTAACAATGGCCCTCAGAAAATCCATATTGGGTACAAGGACAAATGAGCAATTTATCTTCCCAAATGACAGGCATGTGCCACCTTGGAATAATTAAATTAACCTATGACTTCAGGATAAAATTATAAAGAAATAATATTCCTGGCATACATCTGAAGACCTTTAGTCATTACTTTGGAAGAGCCCTTTCGCTTGAAGTCATTTGAGCAGGCATACTTAAAAAAAAAAAAAAAGTTTACTCTAAGCAGCCAGCACGCACTGCCATCAAGTTGATTCTGACTCATAGGGACCCTGGAGAACAGAGTAGAACTGCTCCATAGAGTTTCCTAAGCTGTAAACCTTTACAGAAGCAAACTGTCACATCTTTCTTCTGTGGAAACAGCTAGCAGGGGCAATATATCACAGTGGAAGTACAGTGGATTTAAATCCACATAGCTCTGGGTTTTAAATTCCAAATTCACAATTATCAATATGTGACATTGGATGTGCTCATGTAATCTCTTTTATGCCTGATTTTGCTCAAATTTAATTTTAGAATAATAACATCTATTTTGTAAGGTCATTTTAAATTAAAAAAGAATAAAGTTCATAAAATATGTAAACTACTCATCAAGAAAAAACAGAAATTTCTAATATCAGGAATGAAAGATATATCATTACTACAGAGCCTACAAATATTAAGATGATAATAAGGAAATAGTACTATCAACAGCTTTATGCCAATTATTAGACAAATTAAATAAAATGGAAAATTCCTTGAAAGACAGAATTTAACAAAATTGACATGAAAAGAAACTGAAAATATGGATAACTTTATATTTTCTAAAGAAATTGAATTTATAATTAAAAATCTTCCCCCAGAGAACACTCCAGGCCCAGATGACTTTACTAGCAGGTTCTATCAATCATGTAAGAAAGGAATAACAACTATCCTACACAAACTCTTTCAGAAGATAAGGAGGAGAGACCACCTCCAACTCATTTTACGAGGCTAATCTAACCCTGAAATAAAAAACAGGGTTAGATTGACCTCAAAACATGAGTTATAAAAAAAGAAAGCTATAAACCAATATTCCACATGAGCATAGTCACAAAAATTCTTAAAAATATATTAGCAAACCAAATCTAGCAATACTTAAAAGAATAATATATTTGCTCAGTGAAAAGATTTCTCAGAGTCTAGATGAAATCCTGGCATCTATCCCAGGAAGGCAAGCTTAGTTTAAAATTTGAAAAATCACTCAATAATTTACAGTATTACAGATTAAAGCAGAAAAAAGGTCCATGTTAACAGATGGATAATAATTAATAATAATTTTAATAATGTTAATAATTTGACAACAGTTAACACACATTTATAAAAGAAAATTTCAATAAACTAGGAATAGAAGAAAACCTACTAAATCTGACAAAGGGCAACTACAGAAAGCCATCAGCAAACATAAAACTTAATGCTGATATTTTTAATAAGTTACTCATAAGATTAAGAGGAAGGTGCCTTAGTCATCTAGTGTTGCTATAACAGAAATAGCACAAGTGGATGGCTTTAACAAAGAGAAATTAATTTCCTCACAGTCAAGTAGGCTAGAAGTCCAAATTCAGGGCGTCAGATCCAGGGGAAGGCTTTATTAGCTCTGAAGGAAGGTCCTTCTCATCAATCTTCCTCTGGACAAGGAGCTTCTCTGCACAGGAACCCCGGTTCCAAAGAATGCGCTCTGTTCCCGGCACTGCTTTCCTAGTCGTATGAGGTCCCCACTCTCTGCTGGCTTCCCTTTCCTTTGTCTCTTGTAAGATAAAAGATGGTGCAAGCCACACCCCAGGGATACTCCCTTTACATTAGATCAGGGATGTGACCTGAGCAAGAGTGTCACATCCCACTCTAATCCTCTTCAACATAATCCAATCTTGCCTCGTAAACCACGGGCAGAGATTAGGATTTACAACATATAGGAAAATTATATCAATCACAAAATGGAGCACAACCACACAATACTGGCAATCATGGCCTAACCAAGTTGACACATATTTTTGGGGCATACAATTCAATCAATCCACGACAGAAGGGAAGAATATCCACTACTCCATTGCTATTCAACACTGTATTGTATAAGAAACCAAGAAAAATAAATACAAGATATATATTTTTGAAAACAACTAGTAAACATGTCTTTATTCGCAGATGGCATTGTTGTGTCCATGGAAAATTCTACAATAACAAATACTATAATAAGTGGATTTGGCAAGGTCACACAATGCAAATTCAATGAACAAAAACCATTTTTATTTCACCATACTAGTAATAAACAGAAAATAAAATTTAAAAATAATAACCCTTAGTAGCATCCCAAAAACAATCCTTAAGGATAAAATGAGGAAGAATATATAAAACCACTATACTGTAGATTACAAGGTATTGCTGAGATAAAGAAAATCTCAAAGAAAGAAACGTATATTATGCTCATAGTTTGGAAGACTTAGTATTGTTAAGATCAGAACTGTGTACAAACTGATCTACAGATTCAACACATTATCAATCACAATTTCACCAGGAACACTGTAAAATATATATTCTTATTCTAAGATTTATTTTGAAATGCAAAGACCTAGACTAGCCAAAAAGAGTTTGAAAAAGAACTAATTTGGAAGACTTTCACTACTCATTTCAACACTTACTATAAAGCTACAGTAGTCAAGACAGGGTGTATTGATGAAAATATAAACAAATAAATTAATGGAAAACAAGAGGGAATATGGAAAAACTCACACATATAATCAAATGTTTTTTGTCAATGGCACCCAAGTAATTCAGTGGGGGTGGGGGGAGGCTTTTTAACAAATGGTGCTGAATCAATTCAATATTCATCTGTTAAAAAAAAAAAAACCCTCAACATCTACTTCATAACATAAAAAAAAATTAATTTGAAATTGCTGTTAGGCCAAATTTGAAAGCTAAAACTATAAAGCTTCCAGAAGAATTTCTTAGAGTACACAGAAAATACTAAGCATTAAAAAAATTATATATTAGATCTTATCAAAAATTTTAAATTCTACTCCCTAAAGGACATGGTTAGTTAAAAGGAGTAAAAAAAGTTATAGACTGGGAGAAAAATAACTCCTACAACACAACAAAAACAAATCTAATACAAAAAAAAAAAAAATGAGTAAAAGACTTACCTAAGACACTTTATAAAGGAAGATAGATATGTGAATGGCAATAGCCATGTGAAAAAAATGCTCCATTAGTTATCAGAAATATACAAGCTAAAAACCACAATATGATATCATTATATACCCACTAAAATGACTAAAACACATAGACTGACAGATGATAGATAACAGAGTTATAGCTTCTGGTGGAAGTGATTTAACTAGAAAGAATAATGAGAAACTTTCTGCAATGATAGAAATGTTCTATGTGTTAGAAGGGATACAGGTTACATGTTTGTACTCATTTGTCAAAACTGGTCAATCTACACACTTAAAGTCTATATGTTTTATTAAATGCAAATTATAACTGATTAAAAAAAAAAGGTCAAAATGCCTGGCACAAAATAGCCATTCTTCTTGGTCAGGAGAATTTCTTTTCCCTAATGCTGTAACTAGCACGGTAGGATTGAAGGGCATCAAATGTGAAGTCATAAAGACTCAGTTACTTAACATTTAATCCTTAATTTCTTTGTCTGCAAAACAGAGTTAAAAATATCTTCCTACATAGGGTTATGAAGAATATATTAGTAAAAAGATGAACGTGAATGGTAAAATGCCTAGTAAACATTCAACAAAGATGACTTCCTAACACAGAGTGATAGAGCTAGAGTTCTCTGTTTTTAAATGAGATGCATTTCCTTATTCTAATTTTGTTAACTGTGGGTCATTCAGTTTGGGAATGTTCCCTTATTGCTTGCAAGTTTCTTTATTCTAAAAACCTAACATTCAAGATATGTCCCTGAATTTGTCACATCAAGAATTATCTCAGTTTTACTTTTCCTTTACCTGAAATCGGGCCAAGGTCCTTGTTATTACCTGGATTTAATTTTAGTGCAGACTTCTTCAAAAAACAAATTGAACTCCTAAAAAATAAACCAAATTCTTTAAGATTTCATTTTTAGAATGTTTACTAAAAATATAATAAAATGTGCTGTTTTGAGTACTGATGAACAAATGCATGGAAATTGCACACAGCACTGTAGTTGACACATAGTAAAGGCTCAATAAATGTTAGCCTCACTGGATGTGCTTACTTTATGTGAGAAAACTGAGGCTTGGAAAGATTAATCAGCTTGTATAGGCTGACACATGTAAAACGTGCCAGAGTTGGGCTTCAAACCCTGAAATTCAACTCTATAGCCCTTCCTCCTAACCATCTATTAAGGACTCACTGAAAAATTTTGGGATATATATACATTTGGGATCGATCTATTGTCTATGTATCACCTATCTCTCTAATACTGCCCTTTAACTCTCCAGCAATGTGAAGAATGGGTTGGAGTGAGAAAAGATTGGAGAGAAGGAGACCACTGAGGAGACAGTAAACTAACGAGAGATAATTAGAATCCGAGCAAAGTGGTGGCCACGGGAATGAAGTGCAAAGAATGCTGGAATATATATATATATCTTATAATAAGTGGCATCTGTTTGGATAGAGAGTGAGGTGGGAGATGGACCATAGCAACTCAAAGGTTTGGATGGGAAACTTAGGGGCCATGAGTTTAAGAAAATGATGATGAAATAATTTGGAAAAAGATAGCGAGCATGGTAGCACAACTTGATGAATACAATCAATGTCACTGAATTGTACATGTAGAAATTGTTGAAATGGTGTATCTTTGGCTGTGACTATTTCCTTCCTCACCCCCAACCCCCTTCCAAAAAAATGAAGGGCTGGTTTGAGTGAGAGAAAGATCTGGAGTTTGAAGCACTAGAATATCTGAGGCAGTATTATGTAGGAGGCCCTGACTAGCAGGCCAACTGTGTAAGGTTATGCAGGTGGAGTGGGGCCTAACATCCAGCCAGTTCCCCTGCCAGGATGAAGGAGTGCCTTTATGAGAACTTTCACAAAGTATGGGCTAGAAGAGGTCTTGCTGACCAGATACCTAATTGGGCTTTAAACTGAATCCATGGGACAGGATGAAATACTTCAAGGAAGAAAGCATAAAGGGAGCAAATAGAACACAGATACTCAGAGCAGGTAGGAAGAAGACAGGAGCCCTCTAAAGAGAAAAAAGGCTCAGGATCTAGGATAGCAAACAGTGTAAAAGGCAGAAAGGGCAGAAGAAATAAAACTCTGTTGGCTTTAACCGTTGATTCAGTCATCACCAGCAATCTCTGTGAGGTGACTTCCATATTGTGGTAGGAGTAAAAGCTAAACTGCAAAGGTTCTGAGGTCAGAGGGAGATGAGAGCACAGAAACAGACAATACACATTTTCTTGGTACCAGGAAGAGAGAGATAGGAATGAATCTTTAGGTAGTATGGTATGGTAGAGAAAGTTGAGTGTTCGTTTCTCTTAGCGTAGCAGAATAGTATAGACTAGAACATTGGTTGTACACGGAAGAAAAAGCGAAGGTGCAAATAAAAGAACATAATTTATGAAGCAAGTCCTAGTTCCATCTTCTTAAGTATTTTGCTTAAAAGTTCCATAAACACCAGTGGCCCAGGAAATGCTTTAGCAAATACTCATTAACAAAATGACAGCTATTTTAAAATGTTCCCATAACTGTTCACCCCATAGTTCATCATCATTTGTGTAATAAAGACTCTGGCATGGAAACTTGAGATTTTTCTGCAGTATAAGAACTCTTCCCTTCCCTGGGGATTTTCAGAGAATAGGGTACATGGCTAACCTCTTACTCAGACAGAAGGAAATTATGCTTCCACTTCCTCCCCCAAATAAATTTATTACTCAGTCGTTACCTCTTCCTGACAAAGTTAGAATTTAGACTCAAAGCTTAGAAGCCTAGTTTCTAGATGAGTAATATTTCTGAACTTAGTTCCCCTACACTGTATAAAGAGGGATTAGGATTTGCTAATTTCAAAGGTATCACAGCCCTAAAATAATGAAATGATTAAAAAATGTGTGTGAGAGGATGCTTATCCTATTTTTTTTTTTTCCATGACAGAACCATTCAAACAACTTAGGTCCCCGATAATAGGGGTCATAGTATTGTGTATGGTAACCATAGAATGGAACAATATACCACTGGAATTGTTTTTCCCAAGTGTTCTGAATGATGTGGAAAATGTTCCCAGTAAAATGTTAGATGAAAAAAAAAAAAAAGGTAGAAACCTAAGTTGCAGTATTAAGTCAATTTTATAAAAATAAAATGAAACTAAGTACTTGTATCATATGTATGTACACAGACTGAAGAAAGAAATGAATCCACTAGGGAGTGGAAGCTGGTGACAATAATTTATTTTCCCTTCTTACTGTCACTCCCTTTATAATTGTTGTAATTGCTAACTCCCTGGTGAGTGTTTAGGGCATTTTACCTCTGAGGTTTGAGAAAGGCTATTGTCTTTGTTTCTAGTTTATCCCGTTCTCCTTAAAACGTTTAAAATGTGGAGATGGAAAATATACCAATGCCATCTTACCCTACTGGACTAGCACTGTGTCGCAGAGAAGGACCACAGAAGAAATTCTTTCTATTAAATATATTCAAAAGCAAGCAGGTTGGAGAGAGAAGTTAGAGCAAAATGGAAAGTGCTTCTTAGGATTATTATTATTTTTTGGTAGTTTCGAAAGATGTATTGATCTAGAGCTCAGTAACTGATATAACAATCCGAAAAATTACTTTAAAATGTTAAGATCATCAGGATAACACTTGGCTGGTAAAACTGCCTTAAACCCAGCCACGGTTAGTTTTTCTTCCAATCTCCTGCTGTTTTCCCCCCAATACTATGCTTAAGTATTGTGAATTCCCCAATACATATAGCAAAATAAACAAAACATAAAAAGGCATAGGAAAAAGGGTGATACCATTATGTTCTCCAAATCTACTTTTTGAATTATTATCGATCATAGATAACTGGGGAGCCCTGGTGGCGCAGTGGTTAAATGTTCGGCTGCTAACCAAACGGTCAGCAGTTTAAATCCACCAGCCGCTCCTTGGAAACCCTATGGGGCAGTTCTACTCTGTTCTCAAGGGTCGCTATGAGCCAGAATCGACTAAACAGCAAAGGGTTCATATAGATAATTGGCGGAGCCCTGGAGGCACCACGGTTAAAAGTGCTCCAAAGCTAACCGACAGGTCAGCAGTTCAGCCACTCTGAGAAAGGAAAACGTGGCAGTATGCTTCCGTAAAGATTTACAGCCTTGGAGACACTATGGGCAGTTTTACTCTGTCCTACAGGGTCGCTATGAGTCGGAATCCACTCCACTGAAGTGGGTTTGGTTTTGAGTATAAATACCTGAAGGAGCCCAGGCCGCGCAGTGGTTAAGCGCTAGGCTGGTAACTGAAAGGTCACATGTTTGAATCTACCAGCTGCTCCAGGGAGAAAGATGTGGCAGCCTGCTTCCATGAAGATTACAGTCGCGGAAACCCTGTAGGGCAGTTCTACTGTGTCCTGTAGGGTCTCTATGAGTCGGAATCCGCTCGACGGCAATGGGTTATAGATACCTAAATGTTGTTTTTCTTCATAGCAATTTACAGTTCCAAATTGTTTCTTGCTAATGACAATTTCATAATTTATTAAATTATTACTTAAATAAGTTTTCATGTTTGAGCATGACCCAGTGGGTCACCCAGCTGAAATACTCCAGTAATAAAATATGAAGTAAAACCTAACAGTTTTAGCTTTATTTTACTTGTTGATGCCCTTTTAAATTAAGAATTGGTAGTTATATTTACATAGCAAACATTTGTTGAATGACTTATAAGTACAAACAGCACATTGGTCTTTGATTATATCACATCTTAAATTTTCCAGAAACATCAATATAGTACATTAGACAAAAGCAATAAATAAAGACACATTTAAGTCTGTTTGAACATCTTTTCTGAGAGAGTTTGATTGACAATGAACTGAATTTGGATTTTCATGCAAAGAAAGCATTACCTCGGCCTCCGTTCAACAACTTGAGAAATAGCAATAGCTACTTTCCCATGTCCACAGCTACAGCATTAAGTTTGACAGACAGCTCCTTGGAAACGATAAATCTTGCTCACTGAATTGTATTTCGTGGGTAGCTGGGTTCTGAGGCTTCTGGAGAATTCACATAAGATTATGTTAAAAAGGAACCTTATAAGGCATCCACAGTGACCGTGAGCATGCGTAATTTATTTCAGTGGTGGCTGCATGTCTTTCCAGTTTTGAAAAGCACCTTTCTAAACTGAAGTTTTCTTACGAGTATATTTATAATGACATTGACTTTTCAGGAATCTTGTTTCAAGTTTAGGCCTTGTGGTGGTATAGTTTTCACTATCAAATAGACATCCCTTCATAAAATATCATATGTGACATTTCCTAGTTAAGTAAGAATGTGAAAATTAAATTTTGATAAAAAATAGTCAAGTGAAGAATAGCTGTATTGAACTGACTTAAAATGGTAGATTTTCAATTTAAAAGAACTAGCTTTCAGTTAGAACAACATTTTATTTTAAAACAAGTAATATCATTTAAAGGACTAAAACCCAAAAAACCAAACCCATTGCTGTCGAGTCAATTCTGACTCACAGCGACCCTATAGTTCAGAGTAGAACTGCCCCATAGGGTTTTCAAGGGGCGCCTGGTGGATTCAAACTGCCAACCTTTTGGTGAGCAGCTGTAGTTCTTAACCACTATGCCACCAGGGTTTCTACGTAAAGGACTAGGGAGCAAAAATAAGCAAGATCTCTAATTCTCAGATGAAGCTTCTAAACATATGAGGAGCTCTAATTCACTGTTGCAGATAAAAGGAGGTCCCTAATTTATTGTTTCAAACAGAAATTATCTGTCATATACAACTATAAGATACTCTAACATTCAGGAAAAATGTCTACAGTGATTACGAAAAACTTTAACTTAAAAAATAACAAACAAATAAACAAAAAACTCTAATACAAAAGGCCTTATAACACAATTCTAAATAAAGCTTGCTTAGCCAGGTAATTATAAATGGATTAAAACTAAAATTGGAATTTAGCATTGCCCTCGACTCTGTTTATAGCTTCATGTATTTATCTTATATGCCCAGTTTTCATTTTGCACGTGTGAGTGTAGAATAGGACTAATTAAAGTGGCCTCCGTTACTATCAATACCCTCGAGAAAGTTTCAATTCATTTTGTTTTGAAATGCGTAGCATAAAAATATTGGAAGATAAAGAAACATATTGTGCTTTTAAATTCAATGTACATGGTATATAAAATTGCTTTGTAATATTTTCAGCTTTAAAGAACTTGCAAGGAAGTGAGAATGCAGTTAAGGAAATCAAGAAACCATTGGGAAAATCAGTCTTGTCTTCATTGATTTTTTCCCTAAAGCATACTCTCCACACAAAAGAACTGCATAAACTGGAAGATGGATTTTTTTTCCTTTTTTAAATTCTTTCCTAATAATCATTATAATGGTATTTTCCAGCTATGTATGGATGTGAAAAGCCTGTGTTTGAATGGGACTAAACAAAAAAACAAAAAAAACAAAAAAAACTTAGTACTTGATTAATGTTAGATCTGCCCCTTGGGATTTGGTTAGTCACTGATTCCTTCACACATACCTCCAGCAACTGTATGAAAAAGGAGAAGAAACAGCACTTTGTGTATCAGAGTAACACATTACTTATTCCAGAGTTACTTCCATGGCAACCTCTACTACAGAACACAACTAAGAACTTAGACTCAAGCTAAAAATCTCCTGAATGCCCAAAACAGATGTCACCATGCCTATGCACTTTGACACATGCAGTTTACCATAAGAGAATCTCTGGGCCCTCCGGTAAAATTATAGACACTTATTTCATGCATCTTTCTTTATAAATTTTTTTTTCTGGTTTTCTTGCTCACATCAGAGAAGAGATAACAATTATAAAGGAGCGATTGATATTTAAGGGAGTTGTTAGAGGAATTCAAACTGTTGGCATGAAATAAACAAAGGACTCACACCTCGACAGAGAGGGTGGATACCTCAGTAGAGAAAGTGGATACAGGAGAAAAAAAAGTGTCCTATAAAAATAATGCAAGAATTAAAGAAGCATGGTGATTCAGTTAACTTTGGACATAAGAAGTAATAGCCTTACTCACCAAAGAATCCACCCCAAAGGCATCGCTGCAGTGTAGAGTAATTCTAATAATATGTGTCCATAATCAGGATGCTGAATACTTCAGAAAACATTAAGTTGAATTTGTTCCTTCCAAAGAGGTATCAAATATATAGTGGATCTCAGAAAGATAAATATCCATAAATGGCTAGATTCTTTCTAAAAATTTTGGAGTTTTTGGTAGTAAATCTGTAAGCTTTACTTTTTAGAAAATAAACATCTATAAAACTTCTTAATTGTATTCGTCATTTGCTTATTGACAAGCTACAAATATTTCACTAGCCAGCCAGTCCCCTGGGGAAAGAGTGGTACCTCGGATGACAGGGGTACATGGGGTCGTTTATGTCTGCTCCAGTACCACCACGTTGGCCTGTTCACCTTGTCCTGCTTCAAAAGCGCTGCCATAGCTCAGTGACCTGAACCTCTATTGCAAATGTCACTCTTTGTAGGAATTTTGTTCTCTTAACGTGAACGAGGTTAAACTAAGATAAACTGCTTTAAAAAACAAAAAGCAGGCTTTCTAGAATTTTTACTGAATTGGCAAATGTTGTGTTATCTATATTTTTAGAACAATCAAACAAGATTTAAAAAAAAAATGTATGTGGGTGAAGGGAAAGAAGAGTTAAAATCACAATTAAATACAGAAGCAAACTGCAGGTAAAACCCCAATTCAAAAAATATGTTTTCTAGGTTAGATTCCCCAGGCTGTGAGGAGGTTCAGTTATAAAGTGCCTGGACTTGCCCTGTCCTGGTCCTCTTATCTGATTGGCTCTATATTGGTTCTATACTTCAGGTTAAACATACATTAACTAATACCCATCCCCCTCAGTCCAGAACATTCTGTACATTCTTTAATGTTAAAGCATATCCTACTTTCTCCAATCCAAACAATAAAACATAAAAACCACCCATCACAGATGCAGCAAAGGAACAAAGTTAAACTAAACTTTAAAATAAAATAACAACAATCATTTGTTTCCTGAACACCAGACAAAAGAAAACAAAATCCTAGTAGCTTCAAACATCAACAGCCCCAAATAATAACAGCTAGGAAGCGAAAATATTTTAAAAGTGTGTTTTCTCTCAGAATAGAGGCGAGATGGGGGAAAAAGAAGGTCAAACGACCATGGAATGCTTGTCCCCAACACAAATGAAACCTGAAGATTTCAATGAGTAAAAAACAGTACCTTATAAGTAACTGGTCTTGCCTACTCACAGCTGTTTCCAGTGCCGACTCTTGTTTAACTGTCTACTGCCTTCAGTTTAAAGTTAATTCTGTTGGCAAAAAAGTACAGAGCTTGTCTGGAAAACGCTGTTTGGACATAAACCATTCCTTTCAAAGCGGTGGTAGCTATATTTAAGTTTTCTTGTAGAGGAGGATATAAACCCTTCCTGAAGCTAATTTTCTTCCTCCTCCTTCCCCTCAGACTTAGTCAGTATCCTCCTATCCCATATATTGAAGAAAGAGACAGAGAGGAGAGGAGAAAAAAAAAAAAACTACAAGGAAATATACCTTAAATAATGTAATATTTGAGCATTTGGAAAAAAGAAAGAGAGAAATTAAGAGAAAGAAAGAAATGAGAGCCATAGAAGGTTTGTCAGGACCTTAATTATAATTTAGCCTAACTTCCTCATTTTATAGATAAGAAAAGTGATGGCTAGGGAAAATATGTCATTGCCCTGGTGGCACAGTGGTTAAGAGCTCTGGGGGGTAACCCAAAGGTCAGCAGTTTGAATCCACCAGGGGCTCCTTGCAGACCCTATGGGGCAGCGCTACTTTGCCCTATAGGATTGCTATGAGTCTGAATTGACTTAATGGCAACCGGTTTGGTTTTGGTTTTCAGTATATCTCAAGGGAAGTGGTTTACTTTATTCCTCTGTATCCCTGTATACCCTTTGTCATTGAGTTGATTCCGACTCATAGTGACCCCATAGGACAGAGCAGATCCACCCCATAAGTTTTCCAAGGCTCAAGGTTGTAATCTTTACAGAAGCCGACTGCCACATCTTTTTCCTGCAGAGCAGCTGGTGGGTTAGAACTGCCTACCTTTAGGTTAGAAGCCAAGTGCTTAACCACTGCTCCACCAGGACTCCTGTATCCTTATATAATACCCAAATAAATGGTCAGAGCATAGATGCAGCAGTAACCAATTAGGATGTGAGAACCACCTCTTCTCAGAGAAAACATTTCCCTTAGCTTAAAAAATCCTTAATATTGAAAGTTTTTCTAGAATGCCCAATTTATTTGTTAAGGAAATGATCTTTTCGTTTGTTGATTTTCCAGAATAATGTTATGTTCCAGAAGTTGCCATTTTTCAGGGCCTGCATTAGTCCTTACAGAGGACTACTTCAATAAGGGATGGTGCTGTGACAGGTGCTAGAGTAAGGTTTTAATATTCCTACACACTCTCAGTGATACTGCTGCGTGGCTACTGTTACCACGAATCTCCACTTCCAATTTGTCAAGATGATTTTTACCACACATACAAATTTATTCTTGATTATTATTCATTTCTTATTTTGCTAAATAAAACAGAGAAGCAGCATAATAAGTTTTATTTGGTACCTTTCACATAACATTTTCTACTTGTGTATGAAGAAACTATTCTTCTCCATCCGGAAGAGTGATCCTCTCATTGTAATAGTTTTTTTTTTTTTTTCAATTTCCTTTCTTAAATGTATCCATTCATTATTCATTTATCTCACAAATATTTATCAGATATTTATAGAACCTACCTCATCGTTTTCTCGTGGAATACAGTAACTGGCAAACAATAGCTTCTTAGGAAAATACATAGCATTTAAAATAAAAATGAAGGGTTTAGCTGGCAACTAAGATCAGCTTTCCATAACTACCTTTCTATTTATCATCACACTTCAAATATGTGATCAAGCATATTGATATACTATTCACTGAATTGCCCAATCTCAACAATATCCTTCCTAGGGTCAGATAAGCCAAACTTTGAAGTGGCCAAGACTGATACCCCTCTAATAATTACTTACTCTGTTCACTATTAATCTTTCTATTTGATCTGGCTCCTTAAAAAATTAAAGTCAAATGTACTTTATATCACACAATTCAAAGATACAATGGACAAATGCTCAGATAATTTACTACCTATTTCCAAACCATTATCCATTCTTTAACTCAGAAACTCACTCTTTGGTTTTGATTTTTGTCATCTACTTTAAACGTCAGATTGTACCTACCCTTGCCCTGGACTTTGGCAGTAAACAATGTAACTGTGACTACATAATTTTAAAAGTTTTAGTTGATAATTATAAAAAAAAATTAAACTTTTTAAAATGATCATTAGATTTTTTGGAACGTATTTTCCAAAATCTTGCGTAAGTAATGGGTACCATATAAATTCTTCAACCCTGAGAAATAAACAACTGAGATTCAAAAGACAAACATGTCAAGAAAAATCCTTGGAAAATCATACTTCTTGGTTTTTTTGTTTTTTTTTTTAACTATCTGCAGAATCTTATTCTCCTTTCAATTCTCAGTTAGTTACATCTTATTGAATTCTAAGGAGCCCTGGTGGTGCAGTGGTTAAGTGCTTGGCTGCTAACAAAAGGTCGGCAGTTTGAACCCACCAGCTGCTCTGTGGAAGAAAGATGTGGCAGTTTGCTTCTGTAAGGGTTACATCCTTGGAAACCCTATGGGGCAGTTATATTCTGTCCTACAGGGTCACTGTGAGTCAGAATCGACTCAACAGCAACAGGTTTGATTTTTGGTTTAATTGAACTCTATGCAAAGGTTAAGCCACTGTCATGGATTGAACTGTGTCCCACAAAATATATGCCAACTTGGCTAGGCCATGATTCTCAGTGTTGTGTGGTTATCCTCCATTTTGTGATATAATGTAATTGTTTTATGTGTTCTAAATCTGAATTTCTGCCTGTGGTTAATGAGGTAAATTACATTATGTAAAAGAGGATTAGGGTGGGATACAACGCCCTTACTTAGGTCACAGCCCTGATCCCATGTAAGAGGAGTTTCCCTGTGGTGTGGCCTGCCACACCTTTTATCTTACAAGAGATAAAAGGACAGAAAAGCAAGCAGAGAGTAAGGGACCTCCTATCACCAAGAAAGAAGAGCCAAGAGCAGAGCGTGTTCTTTAGACCCAGGGTCCCTGCACTGAGAACCTCCTAGACCCAAGGGCAAATTGATGACAAGATCTTCCCCCAGAGCTGACAGAGAGAAAGACTTTCCCTAGAGCTGGCACCCCGAGTTTGGACTTCTAGCCTCCTAAACTGTGATAGAACACATTTCTGTTTGTTAAAGCCATCCACTTGTGGTATTTCTGTTATAGAAGCACTAAATATCTAAGACAGTCCCCAAAGACATTACCGTCTAAATTTATAGATAACCCTAATATGTCAAATGTGACAAGAGTTTGACACACACATATTACTAAATATTGTATATTTTCATTTTACTTCTTAAACTTTACTTTTGATTTTGAACATTTTACCTCTAGTCTGTTAATGGAGCAAGAGGAAATATGAGTAAAACCTTAGAAATATGAGTAAAACCTTGAAAGAGAAGTGGGCTGTGAGATAAACAGAGATTTAGATGGTATGAGTCAGGGTGATTCAGGGTGGTTGAGAGGAGTCAGGAAGCAAGGTGTAAAGAGAAGTCACATTCAAGCAGATTCTTTGGAGCAGGAGTGAGCTGAGCCACACATAATAAATTATAGGTATTGAATTCAAGGATCAAGGCCTCTCAAAATAGGTTAAGCAAAGAGGAAACTAGCAATTTTTGTGACCAGTGCAAGCAACAGGAAATGGGTCCTCAAACCTACTTTGTAATTGATGGCATGGTTCTTTCTAGCCATTGGAAGGGGAACATGTGTTGCCAATATGTGAATTCAACGTAATCTAAACTAGCACAACGATTCACAGTCATTTTTTTAAAAATGCTGTATCTCTATATTTAGGTCCCTTGGACATACTCCAGGTTGCCCCATTCTTGGCATTCTCTGGATTTCAGAATCCGAAAGTAGTTTAGAGGGGAATAGTGTGTTTTGAAGGCTGGACTTGTGGAATTGAATTTCACTGATGGTAGAAGTACTTACAACAGAGGTGAACTCCAGGGCAGGCTATATTAACACAGGCAAGGCAGTCAGAATTCTCTACCTCTTGATCTCCTCCTCTCAGTTTTCAAGTTTATAGTAACACTAGAAGAAGGCTTTTACTGCGGAATCCAGGAAGGCTCTTTGGAGATAGCAGTGAAGGGCAGTGACTGCATGAACAATTACTGAATTATAAAACTCTATGTTTGGGAAGAGAGTTTGTGCATGGAAGTTTTTAACAGTTCCAGATGCATGTGAAAATCTCAAGTGTCAACTCTTTTAAACTAATTGAAGCTTGTGTTTATTTTGTTGCTCATTGCCTCTCATAGTCTATTCTCCACACAGCAACCAGAGTAATCATACCCCTCCTTCATACCCTCCAATAATTTCCTATCATTCCCCTGCTTCTTTCCTCCGGTAGTTTCCCATCATTCCCCTGATTCATATCCTCCAACGATTTCCCATCATTCCCCATTCTCCTGCTTCATATGGTTTTCCATAATTTCTCTGCTTCCTTCTTACAATGGTTTCCCATCATTCCCGTTTCATCGTTACAGTGGTTTCCCATTGCCCTCAGTATAACATCCAAATGACTAACCATGACTGTCTGATTTAGCTCCTGTTTATCTTTCCTACTGTGTTTTCTAACCAGCTGTTCCATCTGTCTGGAATATTCCTCACTCATATCTTCATATGATAACCTCCTTCTCATCATTCAATGCTCATTTCAAATGCCATTATAGTTAGCTGCTGTCTAGTTGGCCGCCGAATCATGGTGACCCTATGCACAATGGAATCAAACACTGCCCAGAGTCCTGTGCCATCTGCAAGATCTGTTGAGGATCTGACCATTGTGATATGCTGGCTGATTTTCAGAAGGAGATCACCAGGCTTTTCTTCCTAGTCCGTCTTAGTCTGGAAGCACCACTGAAACCTGTTCAGCATCATAGCAACACACAAGCCTCCACTGACAGATGGGTGGTGGCTGCACATGAGATGCATTGGCGGGGAATCAAACCCTAGTCTCCACATGAAAGGTAAGAATTTTACCACAGAACCACCACTGCCCCTGTAATTTTCAAAAGTTATCTCCTCAGAAAAAAACTTCTGAGTGCTCTAGCTAACCATCTCTCACCACTGTATAGCCCATTTCCCTATTTTAATTTTTCTTGTAGCACTTACTGCTATGAGGAATTATCTGTTGTGCTTATGATTTATTCATTCATTTAATTAGTCAGTTAGTTGAAATAGGTTTACTATCTCTCGTCATCTACAGTAAGTTTCATAAGGTTAGAATTTTTTTTAGGCCTTGTTTACCACATTTTCCCCAGTGTCCAGAACAGTGTCTAGTACTCAATAGGAAGTTGACAAATATTTATTTAATGAATTAATTATATTTTCTATCTGGGTTTCCGCTTTTCACTTACCAACATCTAACATATGTCCATGAGCATGAAGGCCAAACCTAATCTACTTCTGTAATAGACTTAACACTATAAATCTCCCTGTGGCTCAGCAGCCAGGAATCACAGATAATAAGGAGAGAGCCTCAGCTGGGCTGTAGACAGTAGTGTGTATACGAGGTGCCTCTAAGCTCTTGAATTTTGTTAACACACAGGCCAGATAATACTCTCACTTTGCCAGAATATCCTCTATGGATATGTGCATCTAACTAGAAATGTGATTACATTTGCTAGAAGGTCCTACGAGCTTCCAGACATCACCTTCGTTTCCTGAACGCTACGGTAGTTTCCCTTATTGAAACAGCAGATGCCCTCTAGCTAATTCTATCCTTTACAGGTGGACTCAAGAAACTGCCCTCAGCTGCCAATTCTTCAGGAGCGGAGACTAAAGCCTTGCACTTGCAACATACGTTTTCTAAATGAAAAGGGGGGAGACCAAATAATTTTACAGAGGTGCACTCACAGATAATTTAATCTCCCATCTCAGCTCTGCTCCACATGGATTCAGAGCTTTCCAGCAAGCTGTAAATTAGATTTCCTCCCATAGCTCAAGCCCCATTGCTTCCTAATTACCTGATCTAGTGAGTCAGCCTTCTCTGGGTCCTGGGGCTCAGGCACATTGTAGGATAATGTGACTGGCTCAACTCACTTTGGGTCCAGCCATATCAGAAAGATGGCTGTGCTTTGAGAAGACAAAAAGAGGGTAATTCTTTGTTAGGAGGAAAATGACTTTCCCCAGATGTCATAAGTCACCTCCTTCCAGTACACCCAAGTAGAGGAAACTTCTTGCCTAAGCACTGGTGTCCCTCAGTGGCAAATAAAATCATTTTCAGAAAAAAAAAAAAAAGGAGTAGTGCCTTTCTCTTATGGTATTAGATGACTATATATTAATCTAAGTAAATAAACGGCATTTGGCTAGTCAATAAATCAAGCTACAAATATTAATTGACTGCCTTCTATGGGTAAGGTCTTGCGCTAGTTTATATTATCATTCGTTGTTAACTCATGGGATGATAATATCTATTTTTCCAGGATACAAATTTCTTCAGAAAAACAAAGTAAACCTTCCTTTCGTCATTTCCTCCCTCCATCCTTTTCTTCCTTTCTATAACATGTTTACTGAGTCCATATAATGTGTCAAATGCTGTATTACAAAGAAAATTGACAAAATCCAGTCCTCAGGAAGCTCACCTTTTAGAGGTAGAAGTTTACAGACTATTGAGACCAGCACTAGGCTATAGGAAAGAGCATCAAAGGAACATGGAATCAAGATGGAAAGTAGCCACAGAAGCTTTCCTGGAGGAGACGACACGAAGATGCAGTTTGAATGCAGAATGAGAGAGAGAGGATTAACATTAAAGCCTGGAGATAGAGCACATTTGGGTCACTTTAAGTAGTTATATAAAACTGGAATGTAGAATAGATAAGATATACAGGAGGTAATATAAGTAAAAGCCATGCTCAGGAGTTTGGTTTTATCCTTAAGGCAATGGGTAGATATTGAAGGATTTTAAACAAGGGAAATATTTTCAGAATGACCATTGGAGAAAGAATTCAGGGGCAGGTGGTCTAAAAAGGTCATTTAATAGGTTGTTTCTATGTCCAAGTAAGATATTGTGATGGTTCAAAATTAGGCAGTAAGGACAGGAAGAAGATGGCCTCAAGAGATAATTAAGAATTTCCATAGGTAGAAAAATGTGGAAAAGGCAATCTTTCTTCCAAAATCTCTATAAAATCATTACAGAAAAACATATCAAATATTATAATTGAATGAAACTAGTATTTAGTAAGCCCTCATTATGTAATGGAAACACTGGTGGTACAATGGTTAAGAGCTTCTGCTGCTAACCAAAATGTTGGCAGTCTGAATCCACCAGGCTCTCCTTGGAAACTCTGTGGGTCAGTTCTGCTCTGTCCTATAGGGTCACTATGAGCTGCAATCAACTCGACAGCAATGGTTTTGGTTTTCATTATGTAACAGGCATTTTACATAAGTTCTCTCCATTTAACAAATGAAGAAAGTAAGACACACAATTTGAAACATCAATAGCAAAACTTGAACTCTTGTCTGACTACAAAGCCCATGTTCCTTCCGTTAAACTGTCTGCCTCTTTGAAGGGAGCACACATTTTGGATACTTTCTAAATCTTAGACACTTAGATTTGAAGAGATTGTTTTGAGTATAATTTGGCAGCAATTTAAATTATTCCTTGTGCAGAATTGTTTAGGTTTCCTAGGTATCAGCATGCTAGATTCGAGGTCCAACACACAAACAATTGTGTTTGCATAGTTTCTAGGGAACTACATGCTTAGCTACCCTGCAAAGCACAAATCCTTCATCAAGTCCTTCTTGACAACTTAATTGTTTTAAGCCTGGAAGACTTATTTACAATCTGTACTAGGACAGTCAGGAGACACCAGAAGGAAAGCAGACGTGGCAGATACCCTAATTCAGTCAAGTCAAATGTTGAATTTTGAGTTACACAAAGTGGGAAGGATAAATCAGGTACAACACATCTAGGCAGGCAAGAAGTCAAACTCAGATAAGACACTGAAAACACAGCTCAAATGGGAGACAGTGCTGAGATTTGCCTTGAAATGACATTAGGGAAAATCCTTCTTTAGCATATTTTATACTCACTATGGGTAGGATAACCATATACTTTATTTTGCAGATCTTGACTCTTTCAGAGTAAAAGGGTATGACACTGTTAATTAAAATGAGAGCAAATATAAACCAGGATTTTTATAGGCAAACCTGAACAGGTACCACACTACTTACAAGGTAGGCATTACATTCACCCTCAGATAATAGTACCAAAAATGAGGCCACAGGTCTTAGAGTAAGTAGCTCCTAAAGTGAAGTTAAAAAAGAAAAGCCAGTAACTCTTAATATACAATTTAGAGGGAAAAAAAAAACAAGGTACTCGATATATACACAAAGGCTGGATCAACTGGATTATTCTGGGATTTTATTATTTTAATTCCATAATTTATTATATAGCAATTTAAAAATTGATACAGAACAATGAAAACATGATAGTTTCTTCATTATAAGAAAATCACAGGTAACAGGCATACAGTGTCTAGCCTCCCATAGAAAATAGGATATTTACATAAGTCTCTTGGTATGAAATATAAAGATATTGGTAATAGATGGGTTCCCCCAAGCTCTTTTGATTATTTAAAAATGAGCACAGGGTTGACTTCTTCAGTGTTTTAAACATCAGTGAGTCAAGATTACTAAACACCAAACTGAATCCCAGTCCACTCTCCTGCCCCAGTCCTAAATTCTTTCCTGAGTGAGGGCATCCTTCCTTGTAGGGCAAGTTTCCCTCTCAGGCTAGAAAAACGGGAGGGCAGCCCAGTACGGGAAACAAACATTCCCTGGTACAGACAGAAGATTAATTAACAGCCAGAATTAATTACGTTTCTAACCTTGGTTCTGTCAGCACCTAGCTGTATGACCTTGGTCAAACACTTCACTTTACTGGGGCCTAATGTTCTCCTATATAACATGGAGGGATTTGGTAAGATTATATTGGAGGTTATTTCAGATGTGAAGTTCTACTATTCTCTGAGAGAATTATATCTCATACGTTTTAAATTTGTTTGAGATTTACCCTCGAGGATTGGGAGGATATCTGCTGTATCATAACAAAAATAAATAAAACAACCAGTTATTGACAAAACAACTGTAATGTTAGCAATAATAATGATGTTTAAGATTCCCAAGAACATAAACATATGCAATAGGGAAACATTTCATTATTTTAGCATATAATAGAAGTCCTATTAGAATTTTCTTGTGGGAAAAGTATCATATAAAAAATGTCAAGGCATGTTGTGCTTAATAACTTTTACACATTAGGCTTATTTGGTCTCCTGGAACACACTGAGGATCAGGCATCCTGAGTTTATGTAGAAGAAAGAAGATTTCTCCAAGCTATGTAAACATTGCTTCCCTACATTATCCTTTTTCACAATAAAAGAGTGATCTCCATTTAAAAGACAGAAAGTTAGAAGTGAGCAGAGGATGCACTTCCCTGATCTGTAATTTTTGACAATTCCTAGACACAAAAGTCTGGTTCAGAAAATAATGAAAACAAATTGTTCGTTGGTCCTGTGCAATTGGACTTGAAGCTTCAGTGCAAACAAATATAAAGAAGCTGGACTTTTCCTCATAATATTTTGATTCTTTTCAATATAGAAGTAACATATTTTCTTGTGAAAAAAAAAAAATCCAACAGTAAAGAATTAGGTTTAATATAAAATTTAAAGTTACTGCCCCCTCAGTGCTCAGCAATACTATTTTCAAGGATTAGCCACTATCAAGAGCTTGCTATTTGTCTATCCGGATAGATTATCTATCTATCTGTCTATCTACCTATCTATCTACCTACATATCTATCTTTATCCACATATATGTATATTGCATAAGAGTATACCTATGGATATCTACAATATTGTTTTTAAAAAGGGAACTTTACCTTCCCTTATCCCATCATAAAACCTACTCTCTTCTCGGTGCTAGACCCTAGGATTTATCTCTACAACTTATCAGGTAGATTAAAAAAATAATAAGTGCAATGGTATCTTCCTGGCCATCAAGATGTTTAGCAAAATGGAGTATCTAATAAGTGTTTACTCATATAAATGAATGGATGAATCATACCAAGGACACTAATCTTATCAAAGTGGGAGAAGTTGCCAGAAAATAACCACTTTTTATGAAGTCTTCAAGAATTGCTTGTTTGGATGCCTTTTAAATCATTGATTTTGTGTAAGGATATGCCTGTTTCAAACTTGAATACTGTATTTTCAGCATCACTATATGAGTATTAAGCAATAAAAAGTCTGATTTGAATAGGTCACTCTCCATCATAAATTGGGTTCTTAAGTGTCTCTATCATTTTAACTAACACTTTGTTGTGCCTATTAATCCTGGCACCTTTGTTGAATTTACAATGTCTGAGATTATAAGATGCCAATGCATATTTCCCACAATATTTCCAAAAATAAAGCACTACCATAGGCCAGTCTTTAGTCAGCACTTATTGAACTTGCAAAACCATTGCTGGTAGTTTTAGGCTATTCAGAAAATAATTTTATTTCATTTTTCCTAGATATTTTAGTCAGTATATTTTTTATGTTATCATCCTTGAAATTACATTTGATAGTTCCTTGGTCTTACAATGAACTTAAACTCTGGGTTTTTATTTACATAATTTAATGAAATGCTCTTCATCAATGTCAGCAATGTCTTCCTATGAGAGAATTTGTATCTCAGTGATGGAAGGAGGTGTCACTGGAATTTGTTGGTAGAAAGTTAGAGTACTTTTATTCTTGGAGCTCAATTTATTGATGAGTAAACAATATTTAAAGATACGCAAATGGGTGAGGTAACCAAAAGAGTGAGTGTAATTAGAAAAAATGAACAAAAATTGAGACCCATGGCACTACAGTACAATATTAGTAAATGTGTATGTGTGAGGTATGTGCATGTATTTGTGGGTGCATGAGTGCATGTATAATTTATAAACATTTAAATAAAACATAAATTTAGGTGTACTGTTCAATGAAAAAGTCTGGAGACTCCTGTTTTCACAGTGATGGATGTGTTAACAGAAAAAACAGAACAATGGTAGAAGACTACAACAGAGGTATGCGTTATTATTATGTCTTCTGTAACTTTTTATTTTGGCATAATTTCAAGTTTGCAGAGAAGTTGCAAGAACAATACAAATAAATCCCATACGTCCTTTACACAGATGTACTGATTGTTTACATTTTGTCCCATTTGCTTTATGATTTGCCATCTTTCAATCTATGTATATACATATTATTGTTTTTCTGTACCATTTTAGAGTAAGTTGGAAACATTTTACACTTTTACCTCTACACAGGGTACACTTCATAAGAGCAAGGATATTTTCTTACATAATTCTCAGCACAATGATCAAAATTAAGAAATTTAAGATTGATACAATGTTGTTGTTGTTAGGTGCTGTCGAGTTGGTTCCAACTCATAGCGACCCTATGTACCACAGAATGAAACACTGCCTGGTCCTGCCCCATGCTCACAGTCGTTGTTATGCTTCAGCCCATTGTTGAAGCCACTGTGTCAATCCATCTCGTTGAGGGTCTTCCTCTTTTTTGCTGACCCTCTACTTTACCAGGCATGATGTGCTTCTCCAGGGACTGATCCCTTCTCACAACATGTCCAAAGTATGTAAGATGTAGTCTCACCATCCTTGCTTCTAAGGAGCATTCTTGATACAATACTATTATCTAATTCATAATCCATATCCAAATTTTGTCAATTTTCCCACAAATGTCCTTTAGGGCTATTATTTTTCCAAGTCCATGATCAAATCCAGTCACAAATTAAATTTATTTGTTAATTTTCTTCAGTTTCCTTTAACCTGCAACAGTTCTGCAACCTTTTTTTGTCTTTCTGATCTTGATATTTTTTTGAGTGCAGGACAGTTATTTGATACATTGTCTCTCAATTTGGATTTGTCTGATTTTTCATTATGATTAGATTCAAGGTATGCATTTATTCTTCTTTTTTTTTTAGAAAACCCAGAGAAGTTATGTTGTGTCCTTTCCATTGCATCACATCAAGAAATACGTGGTATTGGATTGCCCCCAATGTTGCCCTAATATTGGTGGTGTTAACTTTGATCCATGACCTTATCAAACTTTCACTCAGTGATTTGGTAGTAGCTGATGATTTTCTAACTCCATCATTCATTCTATATTTATTAGTTGGCACTGTATTATAGAAAAGCGCTTTCCCTCCAGGCCTATTTATTTGTTTGTTTATATTAATATGAAGTCATGGATTTTTATTTTATCCAATTGGTCATAAACAATTATTTTATTATGTACTTTGATACTCGAATATCTTAAATTTGGTCAGTGAACACCTCCTTATTTCTGGTGCAATAAGATGTTTCAGGCTTACACTATACTTTCCCTGTCCCACACTGGAATCAGTCTCCTTGTCAAAGACTAATTTATTTTAATGGAGAATGGTAGTTAGAAACGATGAACTGAACACACATGTCCTTACTTTAGCTCATGTCACCAGAAAGAGCTAGGGAAATTTTAGAAAGAAAAATGTATATATATATATATACACAAACAGTATATCTTTTTTGTTTTAATTGTATATTTTAGTTTTTACATATATGTTTCAATTTTTGAAAATATGATTGGATTCTCTGGTACAAAAGATGAAAAGATTAGCATTCACACCTCCTTCCATTCCCCTCTCCCACTTTATCTTAGATTTTTGTTATATATACATATTAACAGAATAAAAAGAATCATGTTATATCTGCTTTCTGTTCTACAACCCTATTTTTCCTAGTTGTTAACCTCAGTTGTATGGTTAAATTGGTTCAATGTTCATTGAGAGAATTTTATCACAGATTCCCATTCTTTAATTTTGATTCATTTTTGGTTTCATGAAGTTTACACTTGAATAATTTTTTTTTCAAGAAGGCCTCATGGGTATCATTTAATGGAGAATATATGCCTACTACAACTTGGTTGGATACATTTTCCTTGGGTGGCAATTTGTTATACTCAGAATTTCCACTCTCCTGGCACTTAATATTATTATGAAGAAGTCTGAAGCAAGCCTATTTTGTTTTGTTTTTTCCCTTTCTACATAACTTGTTTTTATCATCTGGATGCTAGGGGGATTCTTCCTTTTCCCTTGATGCTAGTTAATCAGAATGCATTCAAATACCATAGGTTTATGCCAATTTAATGTGCCCATTCAATCTGCAGACTCAGGTATTCTTTTTCTTCTTTTTTTTTTCTTTTGTTATGTCTTTAAATAATTTTTCCAGTTCATTTATTGGATTTTGTACTTCAGGGATACCAATCATTTCCTTCTTATCTATCATCATTTCTCTATTTTCATCTCTGTGTTTTCCCTCTGCTTTCATCATGATTATTCCAGGTCTTTCTTTCATGCCAGTGATCTCATCATTAGTTGTGTCTTTTTATATCCTTCTTGATTCTAATTTACTTGTTGGATATATAATGGTCTTTTAAGTTCTCAATTTGCCTTCTGAACTCAGAAGCATTTTTTTTTTCTGTCTCTGAGCTCGTGTCTTCTGAATTCATTGTTAGGTTCTTACATAATGCATAGTATTGGAGACTTGTGGAGGACTTTATATTTCCACATTGTTTTTAACCAAACTAAATTTTTCAATCTGTATTTGTCATGCTATTTTCATTTTTCCTCATCTTTCTTTCTTCATTTTTAATTATTTTATTTTTTAATTGTTATTGTTTTGCCATAGCATGTTTGCAAGTTATAATGCCCACTCATTTCACTTTGCTCATAGGTAACATGACAGCTCCATAAAACAGTCTCTTTTATCTCAGAATGTGAGGGTGAATTTATTTGACATCTTTCCCACCCTGTAAAAAAAATGTTTATTTTTCCTTTAGAGCAAAGAGGATTCTTCAGTAGTTGGTACATTTCTTTGGCTGTATGCTCAGAATGTTTCAATAGTTTTAATTTTAGAGCAATTCCTTTCCTCAATAGTCACTTCCAGGCCAAATTATAAGCAGAAGTTAATAATATGAGTATTGCAGGATGATTTGTATATATAAAAAACCTAAACAACCAAACCCATTGCCACTGAGCAACCCTATAGGACAGAGTAGAACTGCCCCATAGAGTTTCCAAGGAGCACCTGGTGGATTGGAACTGCCGACCTTTTGGTTAGCAGCTGTAGCTCTTAACCACTATGCTACCAGAGTTTATGTATGTATGTATATGTATATATATATATATATATATGTATATATACACAAACATATACCATATTCTCCATTTCACATATCAGAGGACCATTTGCCAGCAAAAACAAGGATAACTGCATTTAACTCTGACCAAGAATGTTAGCTTTGGAAGAGCCTTTTTTTTCCCCTACAATCATATTTGAGACATTAATATCAGCTAGAAATAATTTACTACTATTTTGACTAAAGTATGCTATTGAAATTTTAAAACATTTTTTTTCTCTCTTCTTTCGTAACTTGCCCTTCAGTGACAGTCTATATGCCAAAGAACAGGTGCCATTTTTCTTCTTCCTCCCTCCCAACTACTCCGATTGGTTTTGTTGCTGTAGTTGCTGGGGCACTCTGTTCAAGTCTCCTGTGCTTTAGATATAAGTAAACTAGCCTTATCCCTCTTCTACAGAAATGCTGTAACAAACGCTATAGTTTTAGGACCTGTTATAAAGGAGATGAAGCATCCAGGTGTGTGTGTGTGTGTGTGTGTGTGTCTGTGTGTGTGTGTGTGTGTGTGTGTGCACGTGCCTGTGTGCTCAGTGGTCAAATGACAGACACATAACAAACTATGCATTCCAAGAGCGATGCACCTATCTGGAAATGGCCAAGGTGGCACAACCTGAAGAAGCATTAAATTCATTCAAAACCAAAATATTAAAATATTATTAACTGAAGACATGAGCTACTAAGGATAAACACACCATTTAAACCTATTTGTTAACCATTAAATTGTGAAGAATTTTTTTTTTTTTTTTTTTTTTACTTTGAGAAGCAGAGAAAGGCAGATAGACCCAGTGTAGCTTGCTTTTCTCAAGTTGGAGCTACTGAATGACCTTAGCTATTTCTTCCCTAGTGGGGAGCAGTTGGCACATGTGGGGAATTTTGTCTTTCCTCTTATTTATGCTTTCATGTAGGAAGATTTTCCTTTTGTTTTTCACACACTGTTTTTCTTTGTTCACAGTCCTTGATCATTTAGGAGAAGCGCATCTTCTGCCATCAGGCATGTTGCCATATATGGCAGGGATTTTCCAGTCTTTAACATGCATATGATTCTTTTTGGAATTTTGTTAAAAATGCTAATTCTTATCCTGACCCTAGGGTGGGGTGGAGAACTGAGAATCTGAATTTCGAACAAGTTCCCTGGTGATGCTGCTAATCAAAGATCTACCTTTTGAGATGCAAGGATATAGACACTAATGAACTCAAAAGGATAGCTTCAAGTGAACCTCATAAGAGACTCTGAAACTTGCTCTTAAACGCAGAGTAGCTAAAATGAACAGAAGAAATGAAGTGAAAGAGCTGAACAGAAGATTTCAAAGGGCAACTTGAGAAGACAAGATATAGTACTACGATGAAATGTGCAAACACCTGGAGTTAGAAAGCCAAAAGGGAAGAATATGTTTGACATTTCTCAAGGTGAAAAACTAAAGAGAAAATTAAAGCCTTGAGTTGCATTACTGAAGGATTCTATGGACAAAATATTGAATGATGAAGTCAGCATGAAAAGAAGATGGAAGGAATACACAGAGTCACTGTACCAAAAAGAGTTGTTGACATTCAGCCATTTCAGGAGTTAGCATATGATCAAGAACCACTAGAGAATACCAGTTGTGATGCTTCAACAAAGGAATGTAACCTGGAAGTGTTTACTTATCTATGTCAAGAAATTTGGAAGACAGCTACCTGGACAACTGGCTGGAAGAGATCCATATTCGTGCCCATTTAAAAGAAAGGCAATCAAATGGAATATGGAAATTATCTAACAATATTATTGTTCAAAATATTGCTGAAGATAATTCGAAAACTACAGTAGCCTTATGACAGGGAACTGCCAGAAGTTCAAGCCAAATTTAGAAGAAAATATGGAACAAGGGTTATCACTGCTGACGTCAGATAAATCTTGGCTGAAAGCAGAGAATACCAGAAGGATGTATTCCTGTGTTTTATTGACTATACCAAGGCATTCAACTGTGTGGATCATAACAAATTATGGGTAACATTACAAAGGATGGGAATTCCAGAACATTTAATTGTGCTCATGCAGAACCAGACTATATATGAAGGGGCAATAGCTTGAACAGAACAAGGGGACACTGCATGGTTTAAGATTGGAAAAGGCATGTGGCAGGGTTGTATTTCTTCCTCTTACCTATTCAATCTGTATGCTGAACAAATAATCCTAGAAACTGGACTATATGAAGAAGAACGAGGTATCAGGATTGGAGCAAGACTCATTAAGAGCCTTCAATATGGAGATGGCACAACCTTGCTTACCAAAAATAAAGAATAATTGAAGCATTGAAGCAGTTACTGATGAAGGTAAAAGACTACAGCTTTCAGTATGGATTGCACCTGAATGTGAGGGGAACAAAAATCCTCACAAATGGAACAATATACTACATCATGATAAATGAAGAAGAAATTGTCAATGGTTTTAGCAGTAGTCAAGAAATCAAATGATGTACTGCACTGGGCAAATCTGCTGCGAAAGACCTTTTTAAAGTGTTAAAAAGCAAAGATGTCACTTTGGTGAGTAAGGGGCTCCTGACCCAAGGTCTTTCCAATCACCTCATATGCATGTCACAGGAGCAGGCAATGTTTCATTCTGTTATACATAATGTCGTTTCGAATCGGAGTCCACTTACTGCCAACTAACCATGACAATATGGATCACAAAGGTTGGATTTCATTGTGCATGGGATTGCCATGAGTTGGGGGCCAACTCCATGGCAGCTAAAAACAATAACAACCGAAGTAGTGTAGTGGATTAGAAGCAAAGAATTATTTCTGTGGATTAATACACATCCCAGATTTTCGTGTAATTACGATAAATTCCAAAATCTTCTATGTTTATTATTCTCTCATCCTTACAGATTTTCTGGTTTTGTTTTGTCTCCATTTATATTTCTGGTTCCCAGCCCCCACTTTCCTTCTCCACTTTCTTCTTCTGTATATAAAAGGATAGTTGAATCACAATGTTCAGGATTAGGAGATGAGGTCATTATTTTGAGGACTCCCGCCCTTCCCCGCAGGGCTTTAAGTATTTTGATTTTGCATTACCATTGTTGATGTGATTTTAGCCTGAAAACAGATCGTGAAGTAAAAAAACTCTAACTCAATGGTAAAGGGCAATAGATCAACATCTTTACTGTTTGCACACAGTAATTCATAAAGGTGGAAATAAATTCATGTTGGAAATAAAAAAAAAAATTCTATGCTTTTGATTGTAAATTTATTCTATTCTGTTATCAACTGTCCATTATCAAAGGACTGTGTGGTATATGAGATTTCATGCTTTAAAAGAGAGTGGTCATTACAAGTAAAAGAAACGTACTTTACATCTGAAAATCTCGTTTCTGTCTTTGTAACTGTCTTTGAATTAGGGAGTTTATTTTCAGTTTTCATGATCAACAGCAATATCCATTCTTACTATATATTCTGACGACCTGCCATAGTTATTTTGTGACTTTTAATCCATCTGAAACTGCAAACAGTCATTTTTAAATTTAATTGTATTCTTAATGTATCAGAAGCCTGTCAGTAAAAGGTAGTATTATTTCTAGCTCTTTATTTAAACTACTCTTGTGACTGGAGACATAAGGGAAATGAAAAATCCTCTTCACTCTTAAGAATTTTTCCATACCTTCCAAAAAATATTTTTATATTTTTATAGCTTAGTAAATAGCTTAGTAAATCTTTCAAGTCATTTTTCTAATGCTTATTGGCTGAACACTAGTTATTTATTCTTAATTCATAGGTAGCTATGAATGTTCTAAAACTGGTCCACAAATCAACCAAAACAAAAACTTCATCATTCCACTCGTAAGTATCTTCTTAATATTACACTACACAATCCCATTCACATCATAAACTGAATTATTCTCAAGTCAGTCTCATTGCAATAAGTTAAAAAGCATGATTTTAAGCAATAACTACCTTCTTCCCAAATTCCTCTTTTTCTAGGATGAATAGTTAATTCAACTTAGAGTTAACTTTATTTAAATATTAGCTTCAGGAATTCAAACTTAAGGTGTGTTTCCTAAATTAAGCTATTTATTTAAAAGACTAAACAATAGTTCCATTCCTATTGTATGGAAGCAGATCAAGATTACCCTGTCAAAGGCAATTAGATGTTGGGAATAACAGGCAAAAATCTCTAGGTCTTCTCTACGATAGCATATGCCTTTCACAAGGTAACAATGAATGTAGCTGATTGATTACATGCATACATGGGAAAGTAGTATAGGTTGTCTGAGTTGGAAAACACTAATGAGGAGCTTTTTAGTGAGACAGACTTGAGAATAACAGTCAGGAAAATGGGAATAACCAACATAAAATGCTTCCATCGTTGTAAGCATTCAGAAAGTGCTCTCTTACCTAAGGAGCTTTTTGTTCATAGAAACAGAACAAAAGTAAGAAATTGTCTTTGGTTTCTCCTCTCTGTTAACTGCCAGTAAAAAACAATTACTCTGGGGGCTGGAGACAAGGGTAGGAATGCACCTCCTGCTTCTGTAAACAGCTCGACACTAACAAAATCTCTGATCCTACTTCTCAATCAATACCAAGCTCCATGGTTAAAAGAGCTGCATCAAACCAGTGTTTCATCTGGTTAATGATATCAATAAAGGTTATCTCTACAAAGAATGAAAAGGTCACTAATCAAATTGCAGTGACTCCATACATTACTATTGCCTGAGAAAGTATTCCGTTGATTGTTAAGCATTCCCGTATAGAATCTTCTCTGTTTTAATGCATTGATTATAGCAGGGGAGAACAATAATAAAATGTTGCCACATAACACTGTTGTAGATAATACAGAAGTGGATCTCCTCAGAGAGTTTCTTTATGATAATGAATTAAAAATAAAATATGAGGAGGTATAATTAAACAAAACTTGGGCAATTTGACTTAGAGATTTTAGGGTGGGAAAAAGAAATTGTTTATAAATTCTTCCAGAGATCCTCAGTGTTATTAGAAACTCCTTGGCATTCAGCAGGGCATCAGATACTGAATTCTCCCTTTTTCTTTTAATTTGCAAATCAATTTCCTTACAGATCTTAAAATTTAATTTGGAAGACAAAAAATTCACATTTTTAATAAAGTATTATATGCATTCTGATATGGAAAGTATAAGGTGTTGACTTTTGGATTTTCCATACCATTTTAATGTAAACATCAATCCTGTTTTTTGACTGCTTTTGCTTTTTGTAAAAGCCTTTGATGTAGAAGATTCTAGCTTTCTTATGTCAGAGGAAAGAAAGTTAAGTTTTGTGATTCCTTTTTGCTGTTGTAAGCTGCTGTCCAGTCGTCCCCTGACTCACGGCAACTCTGTGCACGGAATGAAGCTGCCTGATCCTTCACTGTCCCCATGATCAGTTGAGGATCAGGCCATTGTGATCCATAGGGTTTTTACTGGCTGATTTTTGGAAGTAGATCACCAGGCCTTTCTTCATAGTCTGTCTTGAGGGCTGAAACCTGTTCAGCATCATAGCAACATGAAAGCCTCCACTGACAGATGGGTAGTAGTAGCACTTGAGGTGAACTGGCCAGGAATCAAATCCAGGTCTTCAACAGAGAAGGTGAAAATTCTACCATTAAATCACCAATTATGTGATTGCTTAGATGGCACCTTATTATGTATATCATAGACCTCTGAAAATTTAAACTGTCATCCCATTTATAGTAATATTTCAGAAGTCTAAAAAAGAAGTATTTAATACATGTTCTCCTCTCAAAATAAAGAAATAAATGAATAAGCAGACAAAGAAACCCTTAAATAAATGAATAATCCTGGACTCCTCCCTCTGCCCCTTGCTGGCTCCGGGCTCCTCTGCCTTCTCACTGGTTGGTGGTTAGATACTGAACCGCTCCTCCAGGCCTCTTCCTTAACCTGTCACACCCACTTGCCTCTCACAGTTGGTAGGTGTATCCTGCCTAAGGGACCTCAGTTATTCCAGTGGCAGTGGGGTGGATCTAATGGCTTTTCAGTAAGTTGCCAACCTAAAAAGTTTTATCACCTGGAAAATACAAGGAACAACTGTTTATGTAAGTGCTTCAGGCACCCTAGTTAATCATTCTTGCAAATAATATTAAATGGGATACAATTCTGGTTTGCTTTATCCAGTTTTTTTGCCTAATATAAAAAATAATGGCCTGGTCACCATAGCAGAATGTCAGTGATTTATCACAAATGACTGCCATATGGCATGCTTTTTCAGATATAAAATAGCTACCCCAAGTCATTCTACTTGGGATTTTCATTTCCTGCAAATATAAGAATATAAGACTGTGACCGTAGATATATCCTCCAAATACTGATACAATGTTGGAAGACGCAAAGATGATACCTTAAAAAAATACTGTACCTTAGATATTAATAGAAAACTCAGTAGTTCCAAAGGAGACTTAATGACTTACTATGTCATTAAATTTTAAACATGGACTTCAAAAAACTTCTTCGATGCTCCAAGTCTTAAACCTTGCCATCTTGTTTTCCTTTTCTTAGAAATAATAAGTAAAGGCATTTCTGAACTTGTTGATCTTCACCGTTACGCTAATTAAACCAAGAGTATAAATTAAATCTATTTTAGGCAGTTGAGAATTCCTTGCATACATGTTAAGAGGAAATTGTGTCTCTCTCTTTTTGTGGGCTTTTGCTATTGGAGGAATTTTGGGCTATACTGGAAGACAATAGCACCTAAAAATTAGTTTTGGACGTCAGACAGACCTGGGCAGAATCCCAGTGTATTCACTCCTGGGCTACATGACCTTGGGCCAATTTTTTAACCTGTTGGTTCTCCTCATTTTCCTAATTTGCAAAACAGAGATAATATCTCTCTCAGATCTGTTCTAAAGGATAACTTAGATACAGCAAATACATGCAATATATGTAACGTACTTAGCACAGTCATCTTGTAAAGAAATCATAACTTAATTAGGTTTGAAGCAGAATAGGCTGAGACAATTGAAAGGCAAGCAGCAGAGGAGTGGGGGGCCAGTGGTGGTTCAGTGGTAGGATTCTTGCCTCCCATGCGGGAGACCTACGTTCAATTCCCAGCCAGTGCACCTCATGTGTAGCCACCACTCATTTGCCAGTGGGAGCTTATGTGTTGCTATAATGCTGAATAGGTGCACCAGAGCTTCCAGACTAAGATAAACTAGGAAGAAAGGCCTGGCAATCCACTTCCAATGAAAACCCCATGGATCACAACAATCCAATCCACAACCAATCCTGGGGTCACCATGAGTGGGAGAGTGGGAGGCAACTGTACAACAGCCAACAAAACCAACAGCAGGTCATCATATTTTCTTTGTCCCAGATCCTCCTGTTGACCATCTTCTTTTCTTTCCTTCTCACAGAGAAAGTACCCTAAGATTTTCTGGACATGAAAAAATGTTAAAACATGAACTAAAACATTAATGCATAAATGTAACTGCATGCTAGAGTTCCGGTGTTTTTCTGTTTGTTTTGTTTTTTTTGGGTTTTTTTTTTTGTAAAAGTAGAATCATATTTCCTTATGATACTGATAGTTGCTCTGTACTGTAGTTTAGGACTGAGACACTATACTGAGCAAATTACCTTATTTTAAGTGGTGTTCTCTCTTCACCCTTAACCATATGACACTTTGAAATGGAAAACCGAGCTTAAGCAGAATACTGGAAATGTGCACACTGATGAGAGGTATTTATACTCACTAGCGATGCAATTTCACCATGGCCACTGGCCAGCTGGCCCAGTTCTTGAAAAGACAATATAAAGGCTGTGAAACATAAACAGGAACTTTGGGGAAGAAACAAAATAGCACTGTTGATCATAATACAGCCGTTACTATGGACTCAGTCTTTCTCCTCTCTGTAAAACTCCCTATAGCCATTTGTTGGCGCACTAAAAGAATATCTCCCCAGGAAAAGAACAGCCAGCATTCTCCAGTGCTGATGTGAGAAAGGGTCACCTTGGCTGCCTGCTCTTTGAAGTGTTCTCTGCTTCACTACATCTCACAGAGACAGACATAACATCAATTTTAGGCTTTTTTTTTTTTTTTTTTTTTAATCTGAGACTCCACACCTTTATCATACTACATTCATTCTTCATTTGACCTATGATTCAGGACCACATTATTTTCTCCTTCTTTAAAAAAAGAAAAATCCTCCATCAGTCTATTCAGGATTCCAAATTTATTTTCCATTGGTTTCCCTTTTAAGCCCTTTCTCTCAGTTTTATCTATCTCCTTCTCTGGATTACAGCTATATATTTTTGCTTGCTTGTTTGTTTTAAAACACTTTATATCTCAAATCTCTCAAGCAAAAAAGTATTTGTAAAACCAATCTCTTGGTTGCCACAGCGAATCTCTCTTCTTAATATGCTCCCTCGTCCCGATTAAGAGAACAATGAGCGTGAGTGCAGTGAATGAGGGTCTGCTTTTTCCTAACCATCTCTGCTTAACCTGATCATTTTCCTCTCCTTCCATAAGTCCTCATTAGCTCCCTGGCTTCTATCAAGTCCATCTTCTTGGCTCTTTACGCACTGGTCCATATCCACCCCCCAACACCAATCTAAATTCATCAGTTTTCATTCCTATTTCAACTATGCCCTATGCTCTAGTCAAGAGAAAGTACAAACAAACCCTGTCTCTTCACTACTCTGCTCCTTTGTACATGCTCTTCCCTTTCCCTGTCTTTCAAGACTAAGGTCAGGTATTACGGCCCCTGTGAATTCCTTCTTTGCATGTTCCAGTAAGATTTGAGGAATGCCTGATATAAACTCCCATCCATATTATTCCCTGTTACAGCAATCAACCCACTAGGCTGTAATTACTTATTTACTCTTCTACCTCTCCCACTAGACAATTAGTTTTGGATGCTAGGAGGGAAGTATTTTCCATTTTTTTTGTTCTCAGTTCTTGGCACATAGAGACTTTCACGAAATATTTGTCAAATAAACAATGTACTTTCTATATATGCTTGTTTTTTTGTAGTTTCCATCTATGCTTATGCTGAAAATTGAAATCCTAGAGTAGATCCTCATGGAAATTTCAAAT
The DNA here is from genome assembly GCF_000243295.1 of Trichechus manatus latirostris. NCBI lineage: Eukaryota > Metazoa > Chordata > Mammalia > Sirenia > Trichechidae > Trichechus > Trichechus manatus. The sequence continues at coordinate 105,521 of NW_004444193.1, forward strand.
AAATGGTAACTCTTTACTGCTACTATGTAGATATCTGAGAAGATGTTGCTTCTGCTTTTTTATTTGTAATATTCTTTTTTCATCTTTTCCTAAAACTACCCCCATTGCTTCCCTCTCACTCACTTAACCAAATTCAGCAGGTGATTTATGTGGTTAACACTCTGGTCATACACGAATTGCTATTTCTCATAAGGCTGTCCATGATGTGATCATTCATTTAGCTACCTGATTTTAATTCGAAGTTCTCTGAGTTAGAAGCTTTGAGTTCTAATCAAACGTGCCACAAACTTTTCCTCTGACTTTGGGTATCAGGGCTCTCATCTCTTAGATGACATCAGATGATCTGTAAGGCAACTTCCAAATCTCTGATTCTGTGATCTCTCCAGCCTTTGAGGTCAAAGCCATTTAATCAGCTTAGCTGCCAATACTCAGGACAATCTCCCTGCTAACCCCTCAACCCTCCCCCTCTTATATGTCTGGACGTTTAGCCCTTGGAAGGGAAACTGTAAATACCACTGAGTATAGCATTTGGGAAATCTTCCTGATGATCTTGGTCTGACTAGTTTCCTAGTAAATAATTTTTATGTTTTCCAAATGATCAAATCCCTGCCTGATCTCCCTGAGGGAACAAGAGTCCTGTATACAAGCACCAATTTATATGTGAATGATTTCCTAAATGTCAGTCTATATTGTCCTTCCTAGAACTTTGCTTCTCCCCACTGCTTGGATTTCCTTTCTCACACTCACCAGCCTATTTTTTAATAGAAATCCTGAATCTAAAGTTGGCTTGTCTGATCAATAGCGTGGAACTGCTACAGTATAGTCTTGACAACTCTTTTTTACCAAACATATGACCTAAAAAAAAAAAAAAAAAAAGCCCTTTTCTCTTCTAGATCCTCCCTTCCAGGTCAGCCAGCTCTTCCTATGGCCTGTCTTTGGGTCTTACTGATCTTCCTTGCTGGTTAACACTCATCATCTTCCTCCAATCCAAAGTCAAAGAAATTTCTCTTGCTTGTATTCTGTGAGGCAAAAGTCTCCGTCTCTGACCTCCATTCTCTGTCTCTCTCTCTTCTACAAATAGATATCTTTTTGAAATCAAATCACATAAAGTCCAACTTGTAAGCGTTCCTCGATTTGGCTTACAGAATCTTCTTAACTAGCCAGTCTTCTTCTCAGCTTCCCTGAGCTTTCCAGCTTTCTCTACCTTTCTGCTTCTCTAAGTATTCTCTCCCTCCAATATCAGGCCCTGTTCTCTAAGCTATCTCTAAGCTATTTACCTCTTTACAGACTATGCAATCGTCATGAGTCAACCTGCAACTTAATTACAGTTCATTTATACTGGTCCTAGTCAGAAGTATCCCTGCGACCATAAAATCCACAGATGATTTCTGGAAACAGGTTTACTATGTAGGATATGTGTTCCAAATAAAGAAAAAAATCTATAAAAAACATCATTTTGAAGCTGAGCATATTGTTTGAGTGTTAACACATGGTGCATGGATAAGACTGGGCAGTAGAAGACATAAGTTCTAGTCTTGGTTCAGACCTTAAATATATGTTTAATCACGAACATGCTGATTCTGCTCAGAGCCTTCCTTTCCCCATCGTTAAAATAAAATTAGATAAGATTACCCATAATGCTTTTTCAGCTTTGAAACTATGAAAGCCTACTACATTCGTCTTTATTTTTTTCTAAAAAGTCTACTTTTTTTCCCCATGTCATAGGGTAAGATGAAATCTGTGCCACAGAAATGCTGTTTGAAACTTTAGTTTCAAACTACTTATTGCTCCTTCTTACAATCATAATTACCATCTTAATGCAGAAACAGACAAGGAAGAATCTAAAAAACAAAAAGACTCAAATTATTCACATTATTTTATTCTGAAAGCAAAAATAAAATAAAAAACACAGGATCCTAGAATCCAAATCTTGGACTTTTTCTACTTCTTAAGAGATACTGAGAAGAGCAATCTGTCTTTGGAAGAGATCCACAATGTATAAAGAAAATGAGATTTAAATCGTAGTTAAAGAAAATAAAATTAGTTCTATCTCTTTATCATCAATAGAATGAGATAAAAGATACAATTATCAACACTGGTCTTATTTGGGGGTCCTGGTGGTACGGTGGTTAAGAGCTCAGCTGCTAACCAAAAGGTCAGCAGGTCGAATCCGCCAGGCATTCTTTGGAAACCCTATAGGATAGTTCTACTCTGTCCTATAGGGTCACTGTGAGTCCGAATTGACTCGACGGCAATGGGTCTGGTTTGGTTTATTGGTTTGTTCTTATTTTTATTCAGACTCAAAAAACTTTAACAAATGAAAGTAAAATTATGAAAAGTCTGATCATTAATATAAGCAAGAGGACTTAAAATAAAAGCTGACGTTTCTTTCCAACTTAAATGAACAAACAAGAATTTATTCATGTAAATGAAAGGCCAGTTAAGATTCGTCTGCTCTCAGCAAGGGTTCTGTAATGGTGAGATGGAAGTGATTGCTGAGGAATTCTGGGGAGAGATGAGATTGGAAGAGGAGAACACTCTCAGGCACTCACAGCACACATAGTGAGACCAGGAGAAATCATCACACAGCTTGACAGAACTTGGGTACACATTTCTTTAACTTTGATAAGGCAAGGAATATCACGAGAATCAAATTAGGAAGAACTCCAGCTATCTCCAATCTGTTTGTGATCTGAAGCACTGTTTGGGGAGGTAATTGTGGCTTATACTCCACCACCAAAGAATGAGAATCTATTGCTCCTCTGGTGATCAGACTAATGGTTTCCTCATTACCATGTCTTCGTTTTTCCTTTTGACAGTACAATGCCTGCAGAGGTCTCATTACTGTTGTTTTCCATAGTTTTGTTTTAAATTATTGATAAGCTATAGGAAGACTGATCCATGACTGGAAACAGGCAGAGGTAGGTAGCTGAGAAATATTTTTCAGTGAGCAATGTGAGCATAACAAACATGTATCTGTCAAAATTGGGAAGCAGAAAATGTGCATGAGACACAATTGGGCTGTTCAATCTGTGAACTATTTGGGGCCAATCAGCGCTCTTGTGAATGCAATTTGTAAAAATCACTAATGTGGTGGGACTTGAACTCTTTCAAGCGCCATCCTTCTTAGCTCTGGGGCCTTATGCTGTTCTCGCATCTCATTATGATCGCAATTATAGTCCAAACAACATCATATGGCAATGATTTAATTGACTTTAAGTCTTGCCCCAAAGGTAAGTGTCACTGATATTTTGGTCCTGCTTTCTGCTTTTCGCATTTGGATGCAGGCTACTCAAATAGCAGAAATAAAATGTCATTTTGGTTACCACATGAGAAGCTTAAGGCTACAGTTAAAGAAAAACTCAAACAGAAAATTCAAGTTCCTTAGTCCTGGCACGTAAAATTTCATTGCAGTATAAACGAATGGCATTACCTATAGTTGAAACATCTATCAAAAAAGATTATAAGAGTAAAATTCATATGATTTGTTCAGTCATAAAATATTTTCAAAACTGTGACATATAATACTTCACTGAGCTCAGGCCAAGCAGTTCATAATGATATTGAATATTATTATAGCTGAATTATAGAATATTAAAATAATGCAACCCTGAAGCACTTAAATTTGACTTGATTTCAGTTATATCAAGGTTTAAGGTTTGTTTTGTTTTTATTTGGGATTGAAATCAGATGTCTCCCCATTGAAATAATCTTGTGGTATTTAATGTAAAAAGTAAATTGAATTAAACATGATAACATGTAATTAAGTAAATCCAAAATTATTCCAGAGGAAATAAGGTATAACAGTTTATTTTCATTTTACTAAATGCAGCTGACATCTCACAGCTATCTGTAACGCTCCAGAATTCTCAGTTAACAAGATGCCTTTGTCTCTTGTCTTTATCTCTTCTTTGTCCCCATCTCTGAGTCAACTACTCAACCATAAGAATGGAGTTGAGTTGCCTTTTGCCACGTTCTAACTGATGCATGGTTGAAACACACTAAGGTTCTGAAGTCAAAACTCTTTCCTCGTTCCAAGAATTGATAAACATTTTGAATTGTGTACCCTAGAAAGATATGTTGAAGTCCTAACTCCCAGTACCTGTAAATATGATCTTATTTGGAAAGAGGGTCTTTGCAGATGTAATCAAGTTAAGATGAGGTCACACTGGATTATGGTGGGCCTTATTTCAGCCTAGGAATCCTGATGGGGCAGTTCTAGTCTGTCCTATAGGGTCACTATGAGTCAAAATCGATTTGACAGCACATAACAACAACAATCTAATGACTGATGTCTGTATAAGAAGAGAAAAATTGGGATACAGAGACCCAGCAGGGAGAAGGCCATGTGAAAATGGAGGCAGAGATTGGAGTGATGCATCTACAAGTCAAAGCACACCAAGGATTGCTGGCAATCACTAGAAGAGAGGAGAGAGGCAAGGACAGAAAGTATGGCCTTGCCAACACCTTGGTTTCAGACGTCTAGTCTCCAGAACTGTGAGAGAGTAGATTTCTCTTCTTTTAAGCTACTCAGTTTTTGGTAATTTGTTATGGCTACCCCTAAGATTTAAACAGTTTGAAGTTAACAATCAACTTCTCTCTTAAATGTCCGTCTCATCTATCCCCTTCCCTCTATTCCCACTGCCATTGCCTCATGGCATAGATTAATTCCCTCTGGCCTGGACAATGTCATCTACCTCCTAATCCGTTTTTGCCTTTAGTCTCTGCTCCAGCCCTGCAGACCATGAAATGGTTTTTAAGTGTAATTCTGATCAAGTCGCTCTGTGCAGATACTTGCCAAAGTGACCACAGAATAAATCGCACACTCCTTAACACTGCATATACAGCCTTTTATAATTTGGGTTTAACCTCTATGCCAATATTACAGCCATCAATTGTCCTTCACTAGCCAAGGAGGAATTGATTAATTATGCTGTTCCTTTTTGCTAGAATGTTATTCCCATAACTTTGCTTGTAAAAATCCTTCCTATATTTCAAAAAGAATCCTCTCAAATGCTATTTTCTCCATTAAATCTCCCCTGATTCTTCTGGCAGAAAATAATTTTCCCCTTCTTTACATTCCCCTAACATTTGGTGTATATCCTTCTCCCATAGTCCTTATTAAACTATTCCTGCTTAAGTTATTAGTATAAAAATACCATCACCCCTTGTGATTCTAATGCAAGTCTCCAAATGACACACTGAGAAAAAGCGGGATTGGGATTAATACTTTCCCAATAATATTGAGGTTAAAAGCAAGAATCTACAATGGGTCTGTTATATTTATCTTCACTGAACATTTGATTGTGAAAGACAGGGATTAAAGTGCACGTTTTCTGTTCATTGTGAGCAAGATTTTCCAGCTCATGCCATCTTGTGGTATATAATCAAGGATTTTAGTAACAATAAAAATAAGAATAAAAATGATGTTTATAATTTGGCAATGGATATTGGTAATGGTTGCACAACAGGATTAATGTAACTGATGTTACTAAGTTGTTTATGTGAAAAATGTTAAATTGGCAAATGTTGTGAGATATACATATATATAAGATATAGTATTACATATATTTTATAATAAAGAAAAAATTTATATTCAAGCCTCTCTAGAAAAACTTCTGCACTCTAAGGCTCTCCTTTGCTTAGACGGATCCCAGGGTGGTGCACACACCATTTTCCTTGACAGCCCTTAATGTTCCCTTCTTGCACAGACTATGGTCTCTGTGCACCTGACTCTCACTGAGTGGCTCATGGTGATTCCAACCAACTCTTGCCTTTTGTCTCCCCCTTTTCTTCGCCACCTTCCACGAAGATATTCCTCCTCATGATGTCTCATCAAGTCATTCCCCATGTCACCCTGCTCTCGTTCCTCCCTCCAATTTGCCATGTCCACTGAGGAGCTGGGCTTCTCTTTTACGCCAGCATAAACCTGCAAATAAGATGCTCACAACTCCTTACACAAATTTCCTTAGAAGACCGTATCAGAAGATAGTGCAAGATATTCCTTACTGCAGACACACAACCTGGATGGAGATGAGATGCAATTCTTTTTTTTTTCAATTGTGCTTTAAGTGAAAGTTTACAGTTCAAGTTAGTTTCTCATACGAAAATTTATATATACATTGTTATGTAACCCTAGTGGCTCTCCCTACAACGTGACAGCACACTCCTCCTTTCTACCCCAGATTTCCTGTGTCCATTCAACCAGCTCCTGTCCCTTTCTGCCTTCTCATCTCGCCTCTGGACAGGGGTCACCCATTTAGTCTCATGTAAGAGATGCAATTCTTCATCCCCTGGAGGTGAAATGCTTCCTCACTTTGCCTCCCTTGTCCCCATGTCAACCCAGCTTCTTAAAGAAGCTTAATCATTGTTCTTCATTTCTCCCTGCTGGCCTTAAGCCCCCCTCCCACCACAACCACTCAGATGTGGCTTGATTCCTAATGTGGGCACACAGAATAGATCCCCTTTGGGGACTCTCACACCCTTAGGTACACAGGTGTCTCCAGTAAGTATAGCTGATGAATACTTTGGAGTTTTTTTTTTCATTATAGCAGTGAGGTTATATTTGTCTGTTATTCAAGTTTTTATGAAACACTCTCACTCACATAAATATATATTGACACTATAGTATTTTTAATAGAAATAGCAGTGAATAAAAGTTTTTAATACTGTTAGACTGTTTTCAAAGCACATAAATACAGCTAAGCAAGTTCCTGAAGAATCGGTTCCACTGACCCCTTGCTGCCCTCTAGTGAGTGTCTGGTATATCCCCTGGGGTTCCAGTCAGAATGCAAGCGGACCAGGGGAAAGAGAAGGTAGTGCTGCCCAAATGTGCCATCATTCACTCCAGGCTCAGAAAGGTCATCTGGCCTTCGGAGAAGACCTGGGTACCAAGAACCTTCAGACAACGGTACTACACTAGTCAGGAAAAAAAAAAAAAAAAAAAAACCTTTGGAACGCAGTTAAGTTTACTCAAGGCCCCAGTAGCGCCCTGAAAGAATTTATTGTTTCATTGTTACTATAGAAAAAGGGTCAGTTCAGCTGTCGAGGGCTGCTTCCTATACCAATCTTAGTTCAAATAACACGGCTAACGTGGGACTTCGAAATTATACTGCAGTTCAGTAAATATGTTGTGGGTCCTGCTGGGCAGCAAAATACACCCAATGCAGAGCGAAAACAAGTAACAAACAAAAGGAGGCATAAGCGTTGGCACTGACTAGGTGCGATTTATGAGAATTTTTCTCTCAAAACACTATGAGGACTTTATTGATTTAAAGGTTAGCATGAAGTCATTGAAAAAAGAAGAAAAAAAGAAATACTAAGAGAAGAGCTATTTCAGCACCTAGAAATCTTAGATTAAATATTTGATCAAATCATCTCTTTTCTACTATGAGACTCTGATTCTTTTCATTGTTGGAAATGAAGAATGAAACTCTGAAGGTTTTCTTCAGATTAATACAAATGAATATTAATTATTAATGACCTAAATTATAGCAAAAATGTTTTGAGATTGGAATTGCAGTGATTTGAAGTCAGGTATAAAATGTTAAAACGTCATGTTTTAAGTGGTAAATTAGGTATGAGTCGTAACATGTAGTTTCTAAAAATGTATCTTTTTTGATTAAATGTATAAACTCTTACAGAGCTTACCTACTTGAGATTATTTTGTACGTGTATGGGGACTTTAGTTTAATCAGTTCATTTATTAACTATTAAGAAACTATTTCATGGGTATGGATATATTTCATCATCTTTTGGCTGTTGTGATCTCAGACACTAGTGTCCTATCTTTTGCTACCAAGGGTTGTGAACATTTCTCAACTGGTGTTACAAATCATAACTGGTAGACAATAATGGAAGTTTCCATAACACTATGTTTCCTCCCCATAGGTCAGTAGTTGATTCTTAGTGGTTACACATGAAGGAATATTTTCACTTCCCAATAAAATCAAGGAAGAAAATGTGTTATTCAAACATTGAAGAATTCAGGGTTGTGAAACCAACTTGATGGTGTTTCTGTTTTCATGTGTTGTAACACTTAATCCCACACAAGTTTGGACGTGTCTGCATTTTGATGACTGACATTAGGTACACATAGGGATAAATTTGCTGAAATAAGGAATGGACTTCTCCTCCACAGGGGACTTTCATCTACTAAGTTTAAAGATTCTTATCGGGTAACCAAGTTAGTTAGCACAAAGCATGTTGAGATGGTCAACGAGAAAAAAGAAAGAGTTATAGTTTATGATTCTAGGAATAATGCAAAACAAGCAAATTGCAGTGGGAGAATCGTCTTCTGGTATTTTCCTGCCTAAATTCATGCAACACGTTCCTTCATTAATTTGTTTAGGGCCTATGAAGTGTCCATGTCTCAAAGACACAATCTCTACCCTCAAAAACCTTATAAAATTTAAAATAGAAGTGATTTATACCAAGGCCTTATATCTGAACAGCACTTTATTGCTACAAAGCTCCTTCATGTGCATCCTCTAATCTGATTCTTATAACTACCCTGGGAGGTGACAGAACAGGAATAATCATCCCACTTTGGTTCCCACAGAGGAAACAAAAATGTAAGTGACTTGCTCAGGATCACATGATTAACGAATATGTGAGCCAGGACTAAAGTCAGTTCTTCTGATCTAAGTGCAGTGCCCTTTCCAGTATTTCTGGCTGCTTCCAGCATTTGGCTAATAAAGCTTCTTACTAATTGCTGTTCATTGTCTTGTAAATTTTCAAGAGTCAAACATAGACATTACTAGCTCACAAGAACTCAAAATTCCATTTCTACCCAACTACGAAGTATTGAATTCTTAATGAATTCAGATAGAATTTTAAATGAGACCTTTAATTGTGTTGCCTACTGCATATCTGTCTCTCTTCTTGAATGACTCTTTCAATCTGTGACTTCCTAGAAAATATGATGAAAACTTAAATATCACTGAAGTTATTCCAATAAGACATGAGAAAAGTCTATTGTGTACTGTCAATGAAGTCACAATTTGAAAGTTAAAATTAAATGAACTTAGCACCAGAAAGATACTGCTTAATAAGTATTTTTCTGGAAAAAATATTTCTTGTATGGAAGAATGATGAGTGATCTTAAAATAAGCCAGAAAAGGGAACATTCTTCTTTTCAAAACCAATCTATCAAGTATTTGAGGGAGCCATCAGCCAGTGCATAAAGGCTTATGTGTGGGGTCCATAAATTCCTTTATTGAAATGTTGGGTTTCCAAACACTGTTTTGAAATATATGCCAATTCAAAGGCTAGAGAGATTCATTAAGAGAAAGATTTACTGAAACAAAAGCAAGTATTATTATTATAGTTTGATGTGTACATGAGGCTTTGAAATGAAGATCCCACAAATGCTAGGTTTAAGTCCAATGGAAAGTAATGACATTTAGAATGGTTCCCAAGCTATGTGTCTCTCCAATGTCTGTGTTGCCTCTAGGCCAGAGTAGAAAGAAAAACAGAAAGAAAGAAAACAAACACAAAAATAAAGCAAGCAAACAAACAAAAATCCCTACAATTATATTGGAACATTCTCTATATTATCCAGATCTGCATCTTTCCATTCTATAAAGGGCTTTCCAATCAGTATAACAATAGCTTCAAAAGACACATTCTATTTCTTCTCTATTTTATACCAGTGGCTTGGAGGGGTCCGAAGATGCTTTATCTTTTCATTCTGTCATCTTCTTATATCCATTTTAAAACTTTTCTCAAATTAGGCATCAGCCAGATAACTGAGAAAAGTTCCATTCCTGTTCTGAATTATCCCTGACAAAACAAATTCTCTACAATACTAAGATTCTAGTAGTGTTTAGTGGTCAATATTCCTAGTGCCCAGTCAATATGGAGAATCACAAATAAAGGTTAACATTTACTTAGGGACTTATTTATCCCACATAAGGTGTCACATATGATTGATCTGTACCCATATCTACATGTATATCTATATCCTATGTCTACGTTTGTATCTATATATATAAAATGTAATACACAAACACAGACCAGCAGTTTTAATGAGAATTACTAACTCCATTATCCAGTAGATGAAACTGATACTTAGAGAAGTCAAGCAACTTGCTCACAAAAATAAAGGTAGTAAGTACCAGTATCAGGCTTTATACTTAAGCCTGTGTCTCTCCAATGTCTGCAGTGTCCCGTACTACAACAAACTACTTCACTTTTATCAACTATAAAAATTGATACGTTTTTAATTTAATGTCAATTACTGAACATTCAATGAGAACCAAATTGGAATTTGGAATTCTATTTGAGTTTTTGTACGCAACAAAGGGAATAACCACAAAGGCAGTTCAACATATACAAATGACACTGAAGCAAAAACACGTGCTTCATGGAGTTGAGGATCGCTCTCTGGTACTTTGCTCTGAGTGAAGATTTTTGAAAAAAGAAAGTGATGCCTCCTGGTGGGTACAGAGCTTTTTGCAAGTGGTGGGTAGTAATATTGCAACAAGTTGTTCGTATCCACTGAGCTCCCCAGTAGCTGCAAACCCAGACTGAACCTAAATTAAGACCTTCTGGTTCCAGCTGTTGATGGCACCCCCCCATGCCGCTCACCTGTAAGGTAGCAGTGAGTGCCTATCAACTTAATGAAGGAGCTCAGCGCCATCTCTGAGCAGATACATGTTAATGGAAAATATGGCTATGTGGTCAAGAAAGGCATTCTCTTCCTTGCCATATTCCTGCAGTTTGGAGATTCAGAGAATGGAAGGAAAGAAGTAGGGAGGGAGGGAGGGACAGAGGGAGGAAGGAAGGTTGATTTATTAAGCAAGAGTTTAGTTTCAAATACTGTGCTAGGCAGCATTATAAACATTATCTCATTTTTTTTTAAGGTAATATACAGGCAACAATTTGAAAGTAAATCTTGGTTATAGAGCAAGAATTAAAGGAATCCCCAAATTCTACTTTTAGGAAATAGAAGGAAACATATTAGGCCTATGTTTCTGCAGCAAGTCCTGCCCTGATAGTCACAGACGATTAGCCATAATTGAATATCTCATCCATTTTGGGCCAGAGTCCTATTTCTAGGTATGTCGAGTAAAAGCAAAGAAAAAAGACTTTCAATATCTCTGGATGACTAAACAGGTAAAAACATCTTTAGAACTTTTGCACAGTCACATTCTCCATATTGATGGACAGACAGGCTGACAAGAAAGAGGAATGATGGAGATGCACCAAGACACATAGGGGTAAGGCCTCAAAAGAAAACACTGCCTAGGAGACTTTCACGTTAAGTGTTCATGCTTATCCTGAGGCAGCAGTCATTTGTCCTTGGGCTCTGGAAAAATCTGTTGCTGTCAAGTCGACTTTGACTCCTAGCGACCCTATAGGACAGAGTAGAATTGTCCGTTAGGGTTTCCAAGGCTGTAATATTTAGCCCTGGTGGCACGGTGGTTAAAACACTCATGCAGAACCTGTACGTAGATCAAGAGACAGTCACTGGAACAGGACAAGGGATACTGTGCTGTTTAAAATCGTAACAGGTGTACATCAGGGTTATACCCTTTCACTGTACTTACTCAATCTGTATGCTGAGTAAATAATCCGAGAAGCTGGACTATATGAAGAAGAACAGGGCATCAGAATTGGAGGAAGATTCATTAACAACCTGCGACACGCAGATGACAGAACCTTGCTTGCTGAAAGTGAAGAGGATTGAAGCACTAACTGATGAAGATCAAAGACTACAGCCTTCAGTATGGATGACACCTCAACATAAAACAAAAATCCTCACAACTGGACCAATAAGCAACATCATGATAAACAGAGAAATTATTGAAGTTGTCAAGGATTTCATTTTACTTGGATCCATAATCAATGCCCATGGAAACAGCAGTCAAGAAATCAATGTGCGGTAGCCTCCCCTCGTCCTTACCCATAGTTTCGCCGCATTTTCACTTACCTGCGGTCAACTGCAGTTCAAAAACGTAAAAAAAAAAAAAAAAGAGTATATAGCATGATGAAATCTCACACTGTCCCGCTCCAACATTCACATAACTTTTATTACAGTATATTGTTATAATTGTTCTATTTTATTATTATTGTTGTTAATCTCTTACTGTGCCTAATTTATAAATTAAACTTTATCATAGGTATGTATGTATAGGTCAAATCATAGTATATATTAAAAAACCAAACCAAACCCATTGCCTTCAAGTCGATTCTGACTCATAGTGACCCTCAAGGACAGAGTAGAACTGCCCCATAGGGTTTCCAAGGAGCATCTGGTGGATTCAACCTGTCAACCTTTAACTACTTCACCACTGCGCCACCAGGGTTCCTAAGTAAGTATAGAGTTTGGTGTTATTCGTGCCCACAAGCATCCATGGGAGGTCTTAGAACGTACAGCAAGGATTGTGAGGATGGTGCAGGACCTGGTGATGTTTCCTTCTGTTGTACATGGGGTCGCTATGAGTTGGAACCTACTCGAAGGTACCTAACAATGACGACAACAACAACAATCTCTAGCCCTGGGGGCACAATCATTAAAGTACCCATCTGTTAACCAAAAGGTCAGAGATTCGAGCCCACCAGCTGCTCCGAAGGAGAAAGATGTGGCAGTCTGCTTCCGTAAAGATTTACAGCCTTAGAAACCCTATGGGGCAGCTCTACTCTGTTCCATAAAGTCACTACAAGTCAGAACTGACTGGATCACAATGGGTTTGTTTGTTTGTTTGCTTATTTGTTTTAAATCTTTGTTAGTAAACTGCTATATCTTTCTCCCGGGGAGCAGCTGATAGGTTCAAACTGCCAACATTTCAGTTAGCAGCCAAGTGCTTAACCACTGTACCACCTGTACCACCAGGGCTTCTGGGCTCTGGAAAATACCCCCTGAATTCTTATACAACTCCTTTTTCATTTAAATTAACATGAGTTGCATTCAGCTACTTGTAACCAACATCCTAATCAACACACTACTGTTAAGGTAACAATTGAACCATCCTTCCACCCACAACCTACATATGCACATTAGGAAATTTATACAAAGAATCAGCTCTTGATATAGTAATGTAATAAAAGCATATACTTACGCAGTATTTATACCAAAACGAAAATCCAAGCCCATTGCCATCCAGTCAATTCCGACTCATAGCAGCCCTATAGGACAGAGTAGAACCGCCTCCATAGAGTTTCCAAGGAGCAGCTGGTGAATTTGAACTGCAGACCTTTTGATTAGCAGCTGAGCTCTTAAACCACTCCACCACCAGGGCTCCAGTGTTTATACAGTTACCATTTAATTTTCACAGCTGAGGCACAGAGAGCTTTGGTAACCTGCCCAAGAGCACACAGTGTATGGCAACACTGAGATTTGAACCCATTCTGACTCTGCTCTTATCCATCAGGGAATACTGCCTCTCTGCAATTGGGAAATAAAATATATTTCTTTCTCTAGACATTTTTATTTTCATGCAATCTGTTTTCAAAGTCCACATGAATATATTACATGACTATTAGTTTTTCATTGTCTTTCACAAGCATCTACAATTAAAAAAAAAAAAATCTCATTTAAACACCCAAATATTTGGCCATGAATCTAGTCTGGATCATATATTCTTTCTAGTTTTCTTTATCAAGGACAACGAAGTTTAATCTAGTAATTCTTGTCTACTACAGATAAAAGATATGACTATAAAATGGCATCACTGCTTTCAATCTTAAGCAAATTCCCCATATTGTATATATCCAAACACTCTTTTGGAAGATCAGATTTCTTTCTTAATTCCAGTATGACAAGTGTATGACAAAAGGATTTATGCACTGGTAACTGTACCACAGAATGAAAACCTTCTAAGAACTATTACTATCTAACAGTCACAGAAACAGCAAGGATCAAGCAACCCTCTTGTAGTATTTGACTTCTATCGGTGCTCATCGTGCATAGAGGTGGGGGATGGCCCAGATTGCTTGTGCTATGACAGATGTCAAAGCTAGTACACTTGAAGTCTTCCATCTAAGTTAAAAACCAAACCAAACCCACTGCTGTTGAGTGGATTCTCACTCATATCTACTCCACAGGGTTTCCAAGGCTGGAACTCTCTAAGGAAGCGGACTGCTGCATCTTTCTCCCGAGGAGCCGCTGGTGGTTTCAAACCACCAACCTTTCGGTTGGCACTTGATCACCTTAACCACTGAGCCACGAGGGCCCCTTTTCATCTAATTCAGGGTTCATTTAAAACTAACTGGTTATTTACACACTTGAAGACAAGTGGCTGCCTCAAGGGGAGCCTGTAGAGGGCAGTATTGCTGTGTATTTTGTACATGTTGTCTAAGAAAGTATTTCCACACAGCAACACAGCATAGGCAAGAGCAGAAACAAGCCTGCAAGGTTAAGAGTCTAATTAGTTTTTTTTAAGGGTACCTGGCTTATTACCACTATTTTAAAGTCACTAACAAAACTTTAAGATTTTTTAAAGTTTACTCCCCCAAATAAAAATCCTCTTCATTTATTCCCAACACCGTTGTTACAGCCTGTTCTGTCCTAATGATTTAATGTAAAATTATTGCATTTCAGATTCTAAATATAAATGATAGATGTTCAATTTTTTGCTATTTTGATACATGTTGTAGTTACTTTTTTTTTTTTGGTTTGTTTATTTTTCTTTTCTTTTTTGGGAGGAGGTGACACTTGGTGCTTTTTTGCTCAATAACAGTCCAAAAATTATCTGCCACAATTATGTCTCAAGGAAGATTTCTTAAAAGCTGAACTGGATCCCTTCTGCCATAGAAATATTTTAATAATGTCACATTTTAAAACAATAATGGAAATGCAAAGTGATGATAAGAGGTAAGAAAAACAAAAGGTGAAAGAGCTTATATTAAAAAAGAAATTTGTTCATGTTGCTCTATACCTTTTCTTAAAAATAGGAAAAAAAAGTTCTTTCCCAAAGCTGTTCATGGTCTTTTTCAATGAAAGAAAGAGGCAGCTATTCTCATATGCATTTATACTGCTGGCAATAGGGTCCAAGCTATGTTTTGGTCATACAAAAATACTCTGAAATGAGCCAATTGAACAATCTGAGTGCCTTTACTATCCAAGCATATTCCTAAAGGTGACACAGAAACATAAAATATAGTCCCTGCCCCCTAGGAATTCACAATCTATTTGAGAGGTTAGGGTTTGATATGAATGTTAAAAAAAAAAAATCCAATTATACAGGGGAAAAATAACAATCAAATATAAGAAATATCACAAAGAAAAAAAAAAGCACCTCTTATGATTTAGTGGTTCAGGCGTTGGTTATTGTAAAGTTCATTGAAAGAGGAGCTGAGTCTTAGAGGATGGGTAAGATTTTTAGCAAACAAGAAAATGGAGATTCAATTATGTGATCAAAAGAAGGGACTGCATATCACTATTTTAATAGTCATTAAAATCAAGTACCTACATCACTGCTTTTCACACCCTTCATCACCACTAGGAAATCTATCACTGCAGAAAAGAAAATTAAAAAAGCGAAAACAAAAAATACCCTTGATTTGATTTTAATTATTACATCAAAAGTGCCTGTAACACATAATTGTGTTGATTTGCTGAGTGCCTGTCTTCTTAGTCTACTGGATTGTTAAACTCCAAGGGAAAGTACTGTCTTTTGGAATCCCAATGCCTAGCATCCTGTTCTGGAGCCAGGTTAGGCATGTGAATAACCTATAGAACTTGACCACATCCATATTCCAGCTACAGCCAGACTTGCTGATGGAAACTCGTCCTCAATGGACTCCTCCAGTACTTTGTTTTGCCAAGAGAGCATCTTTCTGTGTTTTATACTTACTTTGATACTCTACTGCCAATTAGATTATAGATATCATGAGTATAAAAACTACATTTTATTCCTTTTTTTATATCTTTCATACTAGGTATTGTCCAAGCAGTACATGATAAGTACTTGCTGAAATTATAAGATTCGCCTCTTTTCACCTTTTCCCAGGCACCAATTTACACAGATCTGAAAATAAGAACTACTTTGAAGATAAAAGCACCTTGTATTAATGTTGTATCCATATTTAAACATTGTTTAGAATTAATAAGGAAGAATATTGAGAACAGACTAAGGCAAGGAGGCTTCTGAGAATGGAGGGCATATTTAGACTTGTTTAGCTGTGTAATGGGACCTTGCATATGGTATTTGTACCACCTGGCTAATTTTCCCTTATGACTGGGATAGCTATTAAAAATTCTCTGAAATGAGGGCTTAATGAAGGGGATTCATGGAGAAAGGTATATTTTTAAAAGACTCAAGAATCATTTAAAAAAAAAAAAAAAAAAGCCTAGCTGCACAATGGAATATATCCCCAAACCAATATGAAAGATGATTTAACAACACATGTTCCTTTTGTTACAAGTTGTTCTGGAGTCCTGTCAGTGAGGAATGTCATAGCTACAAGCAACTGCCTGGTTTGCCTCCGACTGTATGTGGTAGGTTTACTAGAAACCTAGGTCAATCTGCATCTCAGCCTCAAGTGCTCTCTCTTTTGTTATTATTATTAAATACTGGAGTAGCACTCAATAGCCAATATGCTAAAGGATAACCGTTATTTCTTTTTTTTTTAATTTTTTTTTATTGTACTTAGATGAAGGTTTACAGAAACAAATAGTTTCTCATTAAACAATCAGACACATATTATTTTATGACATTGGTTCACAACCCCATGACACGTCAACACTCTCCCTTCTTGACCCTGGAGGACCTTTTTTTTTT
>NW_004444193.1:123486-125074 GCF_000243295.1 Trichechus manatus latirostris
GCAGCCCCACTGGGTGGCTTTGAACTGCCTGACTTCAGGTAGTAGACAAGCACAAACCATTTGCGCCACCCAGAGACCTTACACAGGTCCCTAGAAGTTAAATAATGGAGTCGTCTTCAGCTTTGATGTCACACTGCTGTGTTATGAGCTATGCTGCAACCTAGTAGTTACTAATGATAGGTAAAGTGCTGACATTTGTAAGACATTTGCTTATTTATAATTAAAGCCTATTAAAGGGCACTTTCACTAGAGTTCTGGGGGGCTTCCTTGAAAGGGGTGGAATTACAGTCATTGCACTGTTGTGTCTAACTAGCAGTTACTCTTTGATCACCTGGGTGTCTTTGTAGAAAGAGTAAAAGGATTGAGAAATGCTACTCCAAGTGCAACACAAACGTCTCTCTTCTCTGTGTGTTTGTGTTTCTGTGTCTCTTCCAAATACTCGATTTGAAGGTCCTTGGTCTTCCTTTCAATTTCACCTCCAAGGTCCTGAACTTCTTTTATTTTCCTAAATATCTTATTAATGACAGTGATATGTTCTAGCTTCCAATTTAGTTCTGTGATGTTTTCATTTTTCAGCCAGGTAATCAGACATTTAGATGTTCTCATTTTAACCGAAATCTAAGTGCTTGGCTATAATCAAACGGTTGGTGGTTCGAACCTACCAGTGGCACTCAATAAACATTAGTTATTATTATTGTAGCACTGTAGAGGAAAGACCTGGTGATCTGCTTCCATAAAGATTGTGGTTGTTGTTAGGTGCTGTCGAGTCAGTTCCGACTCATAGTGACCCTACAGGACAAAGTAGAACTGCCTCACAGGGTTTCCAAAGAGCAGCTGATGGATTTGAACTGCCAACCTTTTGGTTAGCAGCTGAGCTCTTAATCACTACACCACCAGGGCTCCGTTCATAAAGATTACAGCCGAGAAAATCCTATGGGGCAGGTCTACTGTGTCACACGGTGTCACTATGAGTTGGAATCAACAACAACAACCATTAGTGTCCAGGGATCAGATTCTCTCACTTTAACGGAGATCTGGGGGCTCTGTTTATGCCCTGAGGCTTTATATAATCAGTAATTATTCAGGACTTTTGTCTCCAGCCCTCCTGTAAACCACGAGGCTTACCACATTTCAAATAATTTTAGTGCCCCATGTGAGATTTCAAATGCACTTTACCGCAAAATATCTACATTTCAACAAGTTTAAATAATATGCTGAAGGTTGCACAAAAAGCATTGTTATTTATAAACTTTGTGCAAAATGATACTGAGATACAACAAAAATTAAGACATTGATCTTATCCCTAAGAAACTTACGAGTTAGCTAGAGACGTAAAGAATAACTTGAAAACGATAGTAGAGACTACATAAACACCAGATAACAGCACTTGCTTTGGAGCCATACAAACCCAGTACTGAAACTTGCCACAAACCTCAGTTTCCACATCTGTTAAACTGAACTTAATCCAAGAATCTATCCTAACAGCCTTACTGTGAAAATTTACCTAGCACTTATTGGCCTGGTGTAGACACTCAATAAGGTAATTAAACATACACACACTCACACACACACATTCTCTTCTTTCCTC
>NW_004444193.1:125729-126856 GCF_000243295.1 Trichechus manatus latirostris
ACTTGAAGGAAAAGCACCAGCACCTGTAAAAGAACTTATCTACTCAAGACACTTCTTTACTCTCCAACACTCATTGGATAGTGCTGTGATTTTGTAAAATTGTGCACCAAAGTGTCAACAGACATGGAAAAAATTTTAATTTCCCTCTCACTTTCAGCCAGTTTCAACACGATGGCTCTCCTTCTAGTTCCCAGGAAAGAAAATGGCCCACAGCTAGTTAACTGAGGCAGTTCTTCTGCCCACCATGCTTGTATCTATCTACTAGCTTCTAGCCATTCCACTTCTTCCAAGCCACGCACATGCCTATTTGACACAAACAGAATCTAAAGAAAAAGAAAAAAAAATGCCTTCAGAGAGCAAAGACTTTTACACATCAAATGACATCATTCTCAAACTATCTGCATTCAGAGCTATTTCTGAAAATGAAAACAAAAAACTCTGTTAAAAAAAAAAAACTCTCTCTTTTCTTCTGAGTCATTTAATAAGACATCACCACAGACATTCTCAAAGATAGCCTCGTCTTTTTCCTGACAAAAAAAACTCGTTCAAGCACCATCCATCAGTATGATCTTGATATTGTTTTCTATAGTCTTGTAGTCTGTTCTCTTACACATAGTAGGACACATACATCCACCTCTCATGTGCTGAGGACAGATAATCCTCCCTTCAGCATCCTGTCTTCTCAGCTCCTTCTAACAGAATAGTACAAAGGTTATATGAAAGGGACTCTGGCTCAGCCATTTTACTAGCTACTGAGTTGGACAACTTACTCGACCGTGAAGCTTCAGTTTCTTTGAATGTAACATAAAGATAATAACAGCACAAACCTCACAGCATTGTTTAATTAAATTCAAGTATTAAATTATCCAAGCACAATCAGCAAAAGTAAATGCTCAAAAAAGTTAACTGTTATTATTACTCTTCTGTGTATAGAAAAATTTTTTTTTTCGATAGAGTGGGGTTGTTGAGGAGCTTCTAGAAAGTATCATCATATTTGAAAATGTTCTGTGGACTGAGGATTTATGGTGGTTTTGGTGATGGGGTTTGTTTCATAATAAACTGTGCATTAAGGGTAAGGTAGTCCAAGTCACAGTTGTATATCTTCCGTGGGTAGCGATAGCACTGGG
>NW_004444193.1:129877-132850 GCF_000243295.1 Trichechus manatus latirostris
AAAAAAAAAATTATACATGTGAGGAATGTGCTTCTTAGTTCAATCAGATACATGAGACCAAATGGGTGGCTCCTGTCCGGAGGTAGGATGAGAAGGCAGGAAGTGGTCAAATGGACATAGGAAACCCAGGGTGGAAAGGGGGAGTGTGCTGTCACATTGTGGGGATTATAGCTAATGTCACAAAACAATATGTGTATAAATTTTTGTGTGAGAAATTAACTTGAGCTGTAAACTTCCACCAAAAACACAATAAAAAAATAAAATAAAATAAAAAGAAATGTAGAGAATGTTTATACATTGTGAAGAATGTAACCAATGTCACTGAACAACTTGTGTAGAAATTGTTGAATGGGAACCTAAACTGCTGTGTAAACTTTCACCAAAAACACAATAAAATATTATTATTAAAAAGGAAAAATATTTTTCTAAAATTTCTGAGGAAAATAGATTCCAGGAAGGCAGCACGATAGAATAATATTAAGGAGCAATTGCAGAAATCCAGGAGAGAAATGATGTGCTCTGGACAAAAACGGGGCAACGGGAGATGAAGAGAAGGAACAGAATGAAGACATATTTTGGAAGTATAATCAGTAGCTCTGGCT
This sequence comes from Trichechus manatus latirostris, assembly GCF_000243295.1. NCBI lineage: Eukaryota > Metazoa > Chordata > Mammalia > Sirenia > Trichechidae > Trichechus > Trichechus manatus. The sequence continues at coordinate 130,480 of NW_004444193.1, forward strand.
GATGAATTGGAAAGCAAGGGTGAGAAGGGGAGACAATTCAGATATGATGCCCAGAGTTACAACTCCTGAACTTTTGACTCCATTAAATGCAGATTGGCAGCCTTGGAGAAGGAAATACACAGAGGAGTTTTGGGCCAACCAAATAATCAAGGCTCAGGGTACTGGGAGGCAGGAAAGAGGGAAGCCGGCAAGAGGAGATCCAGGTGGGAAGCCCCAGCAGCTCTCCTGTCCTGAAACAAGAAAAGGAATAGTGGCCACATGATGAAAGTCAGTTAGCAGAGGAAGCCAGGTGAGGCAGTCTCTAAATGCTCCTTTTATTTTCAAGGCTTTTAAGAACATCAAAAGACAATCCATGGTGTTCACAGGCTACAGCTTGGGCATCTTTCCTGGGGCTAAACAGGCAGCAGGAGGGAGACAAGGGAATTAGTGAAAATTAAATTAAAGAATGAGGCTTTTTAAGAAACATGCCTGGTCTTGTGCCTCACTCAGCCCTTTCTTCTTATTTTCACTGTGATCTGCCACTGACTAAATCAGAGGGAGAAAACCTCATAATGTAAAAAATAAAAACTGTGACCAAAAAAACCCCATTGCCATATAGCGACCCTGTAGACAGAGTAGAACTCCCCCATAGGGTTTCCAAGAAGTGGCTGGTGGATTCAAACTGTTGACCTTATGGTTAGCAGCTGAGTACTTAAGCATTGCACCACTAGGGCTCCCTAAAAATAAAAAAAATATAAAAATAAAACAGTAACAAGACGATTCAGTGAGGAAAAAATAGTCTTTTCAACAAATGGTGCTGGAACAACTAGATACATACATGCAAAATAATGAGGTTTGACTCTTTCCTTACACCTTACACAAAAGTTAATTCAAAATAAATCATAGACCTGAATGTAAGAGCTGAACTATAAAACTCTTGGACAAAAACATCAGAACAAGCCTTCATGACCTTGAGTTAGGCAAAGCCTTCTTAGACTGGCATAAGCAACCAAAGAAAAAAATAGATAAATTGGACTTTATCAAAATCAAAGACTTTTGAGCTTCAAAGGACACCATCAAGAAAGCAAAAACACAACCCACAGAATGGAAGAAAATATTTGTGAGTAGTATCTGATAAGGAACTTGTATCCTGAATATATAAATAACTCTTACAACTCAACAATAAAAATCAAATAACCAAACAGAAAAATGGGCGAAAGATTTGAACAGGCATTTTTCCAAAGAAGATATACAAATGACCCACAAGCACATGAAAAGATACTTAACATCATTGGCATGAGAGAAATACAAATCAAAACCACAATGAGATACCACTTCACATCCACTAGGACGGCTATAATAAAAAAGATAGATAATAACAAGTGTTGATGAAGATATGGAGACACTGAAGTCCTCAAGTATTGCTGATAGGAATATAAAATCATGAAGCTGCAGAAAACACTTTGGAAGTTCCTCAAAATTTTAACAATGACCCAACAGTTCTGCTGCTAGGTATATACTCAAGAGAACTGCAAACATACATCCACACAAAAACTTGTACATGCATGTTCATAATAGAATTATTTGTGATAGTCAAAAAGTGGAAACAACCCAAACGTTCAGCAACTGATGAATGGATAAATAAAATGTGGTATAACCATAAAATGGAATATTATTCAGCAATAAAGGGAATAAATACATGATACATGATACAATACGGATGAACTTCGAAAACATGCTAAGTGAACAAGCCTGTTAGAAAACATACTGTATGATTCTATTTATATGAAATGTCCAGAGTGAGCAAATCTATGCAAATAGAAACTAGTTTATTGGTTGCCTAGTATTGGGGGAGGGAGCCCTGGTGGTGCAGTGGTTAAGCACTCGGCTGCTAATCAAAAGGTTGGTGGTTCAAATCCACCAGCCACTCCAAGGTAGAAAGATGTGGCAGTCTGCTTCCGTAAAGATTACAGCCTTGGAAACCCTATGGGGCAGTTCTACTTTGTCCTATACGGTCTTTATGAGTCAAAATCAACTAGACAGCAATGGGTTTAGTGTTTGGAGGATAGGGGAGTGACTGCTAATGAGAATGAGGTTTCTTTATGGGGTGAGGAATATGTTATAAAATTGATTGTGGTGATGGTCGCACAGCTTTGTGATTATACAAAAACCATTGCATTGTGCAACTTAAATTGGTGAACTGTATGGTATGTGAATTATCTCAGTAAAGCAGTTTAGAAAAAATAAAACTTTTTCTGATGGAACAGTTAGGGAACTAGAAGTTAGTTAATTGTGTGTTTGTCCACATCGAGGTTAATATAAAATAATAAACTACCTTTCAGACAAGCCCTCAGTTTTCTCACAGTACACTAATTTGCCCATCTTTAAGGAA
>NW_004444193.1:133373-152512 GCF_000243295.1 Trichechus manatus latirostris
GTTCCCTATCAACACAATATATAAAATTAACAGAAAATGTTCATCATTAACATATACTGATAGCTAATTATGGATATTATGTTCCAGGGATCTAATAAGACCTCACAGATATTTTTACTAGAGGACAAAACTGTCATTTCTCTGATCATTTTCTAACTCACATGTTAAGTAAGCTAAAACTGGGTTTGAATACCATATCACACACTTACTAGTTTTCTGACTTCGGAAAGTTCCTGAAACTTTTTGAACTTCACCCCATCAAGTGAAAACACAACATTTAACTCATAAAAGTGGTGAAAAGATTAAAATAACGCAGGTGAAGGATCTAATATTGTGCTTAGCACATAAAAGCAAATTGGTGTGAAAACACTCAGCAGAAGAAGAATGGGATGATTTGTGTAAAAACTGGATTTCTTTTCATGATTATGTTTCCTTCTTTCTATAAATCCTAGAAGTTCAGATCGGAGCCATAAACAATCCCTCTCTTCAGTCAATATGACCTAGCACCTAAATATTAAATCTACTCATTTTGTTACTACATTCTATTCAGCCCATTTAACAGTGAACCTGTGGACCCCAGTAGATGTGATTGCTGCTACCTTTGCTGCCAGGAAGGATTGCACTGGGTGCTTTCACAACAATATGATTTTCACATATCAACTAGGGGAAGAAATGATGGAGACTGATATTACTAAGAATTACCACTGGATTCCAACATATTAGAAATAATGAGGTGCCCCCTAAAGAGAGAGAGTTGAGGACAAATTGGACACACATAGGGTGGTAGACTAGTGGGATTAATTTATACAGACCACACACTTTTTTAGTTTTAACACTAGTTTGTAGTCATTTACATACATTGTCTCATCTGGTACCTCCATGATGTAATCCTCATTTCACTGATGAGGAATGAATACATCAGGGATTAGAGGACTTGCCTAGGAGATACAGCAGAAGCAAGTGTCCCATATCCCCCATCTACTAGTTCTGTAAGTACTGCACTGCTTCAAAAAAAAAACAAGCTCACTCTGGCTGATATACTGAGAAGAGACTATAAAGAGGCAAGCATAGGAGCATGAAGACAAGTTAGGACGCCACCACAGTCATCCAGGTAAAAGACGATAAGATAACATGAATACCAGGGGAGATGATGAGAAGTAGTCAGATGCTAGATATATTTTCAAGCCAACAGGATTGTATGAGTTGTGTGAGAGAAAGAAAAAAACTAATGATGACTCTGAGGTTTGCGAGCTAAGCAATTGGGAGAATAAAGTTGTCCTTAATGGAGATGAGAAATATTGTGGGAGGAAGGTTCGGGGAGTAAAGTTCAGAAGTTTAGTTTTGGACATGTTGGTTTCGTAATATTTTTTAGACATCCAAACAAAGATGTTGAAAAGGGAGTTGGAGGTATGACTCTTGAGTTCAGAAGAGGGATCTTGGAGTCACTGACATTTAGATCATATTTAAAGCCACGAGACTGAATGAGATAAACAAGCAAAGTGAGTGTAAAAAGAGAAGCAAATAGGTTCAAGAGCTGAGCTCCAAGGCCCTCCAACACGAAGAGGTTAGAGAGAAAAGAGAAACAAAACGTGACCGACAATACAACCAAGAAGAAAAAAAAAAAACAAACCATTGCTGTCGAGTCGATTCCGATTCTTAGTGACCCTATAGGTCAGAGTAAAACTGCCCCATAAGGTTTCCAAGGAGCGGCTGGTGGGTTTGAACTGTTGACCTTTTGGTTAGCAGCCAAGCTGTTAACCACTGTACCACCAGGGCTCCAACAAGAGAATAGAAGTAGAAAAAAAAACCAGGCAAGTGTGGTGCCCTGAAAACCAGGAGTAGAATGTGTGACAAGGAAGAGTGAGTGGTTAACTGTGTCAAATGATTCTGATTAGGCAATTATTATGAGGAATGAGATTTAACCATTGGATTCGGGGAAGTTAGAGGTCATTAATGACATGCATAAGAGAAAGTGTGGTGGAGTGGTGAGGCAAAATCAGACTGGGCCAAAATTAGGATTTGGAGATAGTGCATTATAGAGTATAAAGGAGTTTTGTTGCAAATAGAAGCAAAAAAAAAAAAAAAAAAAAATGAGGTTCTGGAAGAGAGAAGTGCGGTCAAGAAGTGTTTTGTTTTGTTTTTTTTTTAATTTGTTTTGTTTTTAACCAGAGGAATAGGAGGTATACTCATATTTTTAAAACTTTAGCATGCATGAGATTAATCTGCTCTTTTAATAAAAATGTCAGTTTCCAGGCCACCCTTATAAGTCTATGGGAGTAATCCATTATAGAGGACAAGGCCTCATAACAAGATGGAGACAATACAACCAATAGATTATGGTTCCTGAAAAGATGTGAGTGGATGGAATTCAAAACAGACGAAGCATTGGCTTTAGAAAGGGAAAGGGACAGTTCCTCTGTTGTAATAGAGGGAAAGAGGACCAAATGGTAGATATGGGTAGTTTTATATATTTGATATCAGAAAATTGGGGGAATTTCCACAAAATTAAGTTAGTAGTAAGGTTGTCTGTGGGCAAGAGAGGATAATCAAAAACAAAATGCAAAATAAACTAACTATTCAAAAGACGATTGATTTGGATTAGTCATCTCGCTATTATATCTGAATGAGATATTTGCCTTTCAGTCAAGGAGCCCAACATGACACATCACAGCCCCTAGATTAGAACCAAACAGCCCCAAGCACAGTTCTGTCATTATCTCACCTGTGATTCCTGTAAGCAAGGACACATGGGATAATAATGAGTCATGAGAAAGACAATGTGATCGGTGCTGAAGAAATGAACCCTACATCACGTCATGCCCCTGTGCTAATGGTTTTCCAGAAGCCTTTAATTGCCTGTCCTGGTATTCTGTGCTCCTCCACGCCCTGAGTGACAAATTGGTAATTCACTGCAGAAGCCTTGGGCAACCAGATAAGATGAATCAAGGGTTCCCTTTGGCTTTCTGCCCCTGACTAGACACGTCACATTGGTATTTAACGCATTTAACGCTTTTAACGGACCGGTTTTTATTTCCCCAAATAAAAATTAGCCCTGACTTAGAGGAAAAAAAAAAAAAACAGGGCAAAGCCAATAACAGCAACACTAAGACTACATGTTCAGTCCATTGCCTTTAGACAAAATACTAAAAAAAAAAAAAGAAAAGAAAAAAAGGCAAAACCAATCCAGGAACAAAATTAAGGAGAATTTTAAATCCAAGGTCAATTTTCAGGGAAGAGTAGCTAGACACAAAACATTTGTTCTTTCTCAGGGCAGCCTCCAATTCTATTTCACATGTTCTTGGTTAATACTTTGGTTGCTAAATCATTCAGCTTTTCAAAATTTATGAAAAGAGTAAGTGTTACAGAGCGTGGCGTGATGTACATACAGGCAGCTCGGAATTTCTGCTTCAGGTCTAAGAAGTAGGATGGAGCTTAAGGAGTCAGTAATGAATAACCAGCAGTCTGCCGCCTATAAAAGGAAGGCTCTGGAAGAACAGCAGAGTCTCCTCTCCTCGTTAACACTTTCTACTTATTCCCTTTCTTGTCACAGACACACAACACGTTGTTTTAAAAATAGTGCTGGACAAGGAGGAGTTCATGGGAAAAAGTACTGTATGAGATCACATGCTCCGTAAACCAATGTTACTTCATAATGACAGTCCAGTGACTGACTAAAGCTGATGATGCCTTGTAGCTGGCCGATGCAACGTGAATGTAATATAGCAGTTTGAATTTAGGTTGATTACTTCTGTGTTTGAAATAGAAATATTTGATTAGCATTTAGCTGAGGATTTTCACAAAATCAGCTGATTACTTATCTGAGGGCAGCCTGGTGTCTGAATGATTCCTAAGTTCCCTGAGAATATGGGCTCCCCCTAGCTGGCCCTGTAAAAGGAATGGTCAACAGTCACCCCTCCAGGACAGCCTGAATCAATAGGACACACACACACAGGAGTTACAGTGAATGTCCCTGAGACATCCTCCTTTCTTACTTGCAGTCTCCATTCGTGTCCTTTTCTGAACTTCCTTCATGCCTTTGCTGATTTTTTTCAGCCTGAAATTCTTAACCTCATAGTATGCTAGTCAAAATCCTAGTTTCATTTAAGTTCCAGCTAAAGGCTCATGGCTTCTGGGAAGACATCCTTGATTAGTCTAGTAGCATTGACTTTTTACTTCTTAAATTTCTGCTGTGTTTATAACATTGTCTAAGAAAATTCAGTATCAAATCCAGAAATAATTGATATATGGCATTTTCAATCTATTGATCCAAAACATGGCATCATTCGAGTAGGCCTTACAGTGGGCCAGTCAGAGTGTTGACTGTTCCTCATATTCGTATTTCCTTCCATCCTCATCACAACCTATGAGAAAGCAGGTATTCTACTTCATAGGAAACTGTGGTTTACAGAGCCTAAGCAACTAGCTCATGTGGCAGAGCTGGCATTTAATTTTTGTCTTGTCTGACCCCAAATCCTGCAACCCCCCTGACAGAGAAATCCATACTTCTCTCCCTTTTTCCTACACTGGCTTCCAGGGTGGTGTTGACACATTTCCTTGTCACCGTCAGCTCCTAGTATTCTTTCCTTAGTTATCCCTCCTTCCTCGTCACGGTGAAACAGGACAGTTTCAATTCTTTCTCTATTCTCCCACCCCTAAAGTAAACAGTACCTAGCAAAGTAACTAAATATAATTGGGGTTTTATAAATCCTTGGGGGCTTTACCTTAAGTTGCCAATTTTCTTAGTAAGGGAGTAAGGATTTCAGCAGGTGGGGCCAGGTATTTCTGTAAGATTCAGGACCCCTCAGGACTTCTAATGAACACCATCCTGAGCCTTTCGAGGCCTGATGCAGTGTGGCTGTGAAGATGCTCAAGAAAGGCAGCATTTGAAAAATCAACGGTGTCAAATGATGCCACCAGATAATACGCAAATGAAGTTAACATTCGTTTTGAGATCAGGAAGTTTGACAGCCCCAGGGGTGCATTACTGTGCTGCAGATGGCCCTGGGGATTTTAGTTTTCAATTTTGAAACAGGTTGGATCACTTCAGCTCAGTTTTGTATTGAAGGAAGGAAGGGGAGAAGGAAGGGAGGGAGGGAGGGAGAGAGAGAAAGAAAAGAAGAAAAAAAGGAAAAGAAGAGAAAAAGGCCTTCCCTGCTTCCCTGAGAGTTTGCACAGGGCTTAGCAATATGGCAGCTTTATCCTTGCTGCAAGCTTATCTCCCATCCCTAATTACCAGCAGCTGCTATGCCGCACACTCATTTTCTTTCTTCTGATATATTCCTTTTCTTTTGAAATATGATTAGGCTTTCTTATTCTCATATCACTTCTAACCTATTGGCTGTTCTCTCCATCAGCTATTCACTCACCCAAACATACTCTCTGCCTAGCAATAGCATAGCTCAAAGAAACCCTACCACAGAAAACAAACTGCCCAGAGAAACTCTTTTATTCATAATAGCAGCAGCTGACATTTGTTTAGCACTTCACTGTCTATTTTCTTAGCTTGATTTGATTGCAAAGCCCTTTTCAATTACTGAATAAAAGACAGGTAAACGCAAACAGCTCGAGAGTGCATAATTAAACCATGCCATAAAGAGCAAGGAGGGCAAAACAATCACATTTATTCCTGCCCAGTGGCAAAATAACACATGTTGTTAATAAACAGCTTCTACAATCAAAGTAGTAAAAGACACTATTGCTTGTCGTACTGTGGTGAGGGTGAGGCAATGAAAATTACGTTTTGAAGAGTAAGGAGTCTATGAAGGTAATGAACTTCTCTAGTCTCCAGTTTCCTAAGGCAAAAAAAGAAAAGAGTTATGATCCAGCTAAATAATTCAGAGCTGGAGGTGTCTAAATTTTTGCTAATTCAACACAATCATTCCATATACAATAAAACTGAGGTTTAGTTTATCAATTCAACAAAGCATGCATTGAGTATGTCTGTGATAGCCACTTCTGGTAGGCACTTCTTGTTGTTAAAACCAAAAAATCAAACCCACTTGCAATTCTGACTCATAGGGACCCTAGAGTTGCCATCAAATCAGCTCTGACTCATGGTGACCCCATGGACAAGGCAAGGAAATGCTGTCTGATCATGCACCATTCCGGTGATTGGTTGTAAACTGGACCGTTGTTATCCATACAGTTTTCATTAACTGATTTTTTGAAGGAGATGACCATACCTTACTTCCTAGTCCATCTTAGTCTCGAAGCTCCACTGAAACCTGTTCAGCATCATAGCAACACGCGACCCTCACTGACAGACAGGTGGTGGCTGTGCATGAGGTGCATTGGCCCGGAATCAAACCCACGTCTCTGCATGAAAGGGAAGAATTCTACCACTTGAACCACCACTGTTCCCTGCTAAGCACTAGGGATGCAGAAATAGAAAGTACCATCTCTGTTCTCCAGAGCTTCAAATCAAATGAAAAAGAAAGAGACTACAGACAATACCAGAAATGTCAGCAACAAGGACAGAGGAAGGAAAAATGGAGGAGAGAAGAGAGAGGAAGGAAATGCAGAACTTTAAAACCTTAGTCTCAGTTCTTCTTCTATCACCATCATTTCTCTTAACTCTTGAATATGTGGTCTCTGTGGGATCTAGACAAAACCTATCCATATTCTTATATAAGAAGGATGTATTATGTGGTGGTAGTGTGGGCTCAGATAGATGTGAAGCCTTCCTTACTTAAACTTTTTTGTACCACAATTTATCAATGGGGAGAAAAGTATCTATTATAAAGTGTAATCCTATTAAATGAGCCATGATACATAAAGCCTTATGTATATCAGTACAGAGCCTGACAAATCTCTCAATAAATTTCAGCTGTGAAATTGTGAAAGCACATTTCATATTTTTATTAAGGGAAAACTGATGGGTTAAGTGTTGTTTTTGTTAGGTGCCCTGGAGTCAGTTCCAACTCATAGAGACCCTATGTATAACAGAAGGAAACACTGCCCAGTCCTGGGGCATCCTCACAATCCTTGCTATGCTCAAGCCCATTGTTGCATCCACTGTGTCAATCCATCTTGTTGAGAGTTTTCCTCTTTTTCAATGACCCTCTACTTCCATACTCAAGTATGATGTCCTTCTCCAGGGACTGGTCCCTCCTGATAACATGTCCAAAGTGGGTGAGAGGAATTCTTGCCATCCTCCCTTCTAAGAAGCATTCTGGCTGTACTTCATCCAAGACAGTTCATTCTTCTGGCAGTCCATGGTATATTCTATATTCTTCACCAACACCATAATTCAAAGACATCAATTCTTCTTTGGTCTTCCTTCTCGATTGTCCAGCTTCCGCATGCATATGAGGCAACTGAAAATACATTGCTTGGGTCAGATGCACCTTAGTTCTCAAACTGACGTCTTTGCTTTTCAAGATTTTAAACAGGTCTTTTGCAGCAGATTTGCCCAATGCAATACGTAGTTTGATTTCTTGACTGCTGCTTCCATGGGCATTTATTGTGGATCCAAGTAAAATTAAATTCTTGACTACTTCAGTATCTTCTCCATTCATCATTTTGTGGCTTACTGATTCAGTTGTGAGGATTTTTGTTTTCTTTATGTTGAGATATAATCCAAAATGAAGGCTATAGTCTTTGATCTTCATCAGTAAGTGTTTCGAGTCTTCCACATTTTTAGCTAGCAAGGTTGTGTCACCTGCATACTGCAAGTTGTTAATGAGTCTTCCTCCAATTCAGATGCCACATTCTTGTTCATATAGTCCAGCTTCTGGCATTATTTGCTCAGCATCCAGATTGAATAGGTATGGGGACAGATACAGCAATGACGCACAGCTTTCCTGATTTTAAACCAGGCAGTATCCCCTTGTTCTGTTTGAACTACTTCTTCTTGGTCTATGAACAGGTTCTGCATAAGTCAATTAAGTATTCTGGAATTCTCATTCTTCACAATATTATCCATAATTTGTTATAATCCATACAGTCGAATGCCTTTGCATAGTCAATAAAACACAGGTAAACATCATTCTGGTATTCTCCGCTTTTAACCAAGCTCCATCTGACATCAGCAATGATATCCCTCATTCCACATCCTCTTCTGAATCCAGCTTGAATTTCTGGTAGTTCCCTGTCAATGTACTGCTGCAACAGTTTTTTAATTATTTTCAGCAAAATGTTACTTGTGTATGATATTACGTGACGTTTATGCATTCCATTTCATTTTTGACCATTTCCAATTTTTCTAGATTCATACTTTGTACATTCTATGTTCCTATTATTAATGGATGTTTGCAGTTGTTTCTTCTCATTTTGACTCATGCCACATCAGCAAATGAAGGTCCTGAAAGCTTAACTCTCTCTAGGTCATTAAACTAGACTCTACTTTGAGGAGGCAGCACTTCCCCAGTCATATTCTGAGGGTCTTCCAACCTGAGGGGCTCATCTTCCAGCACTAAATCAGACAATGTTCTGCTGCTATTCATAAGGTTTTCACTGGCAAATTTTTTCAGAAGTAGACTGCCAGGAAGTAGACTTCCTAGTCTGTCTTATTCTGGAAACTCAGCTAAAACTTGTCCGCAATGAGTGACCCTGCTGGTATTCAAAATACCAGTGGCATAGCTTCAAGCATCACAGCAACACACAAGCCACCACAGTACAACAAACTGACAGACATGTGGGGACTCTCCTATTAATGGTGTTTATATCTTAAAAAGTCATGTAATAGATTTCAGCTCTGGTCAGAATCTAGAGTTCTGAATGAACTAATGCAGAATTTGAAAGAGAAGATTTCAGTTTGTTCACTAATAATATATAAGTTCATCAGGATTGTAAAAACAAACAAAAAGATATTCAGGGATGAAGCTTCTAAATAAAAATCTTGGCAAATAGATCCTGAATCGTGATTTTGAGGCAGTGGGGATGCCATGGCCTGGGGAGCCAGGCTGTCTCAGAGTTCTAATTCTGGCTCTGATGGCACCAGTAGGGATTAGTGGTTTATATTAGTATCTTCAACCTCCTTTTCATAGGTTTGCTTTTGTATCTAGCACAGGAGTCACAAACTGGCCCACTGTCTAGTTTTACACTTTCAAAACATTGGAAAAAAATAGTATTTCTTGTTCTTTAAAAATTACATAAAATTTATATCTGTGTGTCTATAAATAAAGTTTTATTGGAACAGAGCCATGCCTATTTGTTTATGCTACAATAGCAGTGTTGAGAAGTCAAGGCAGAGCTTATGGCCCACAAGCTCTATCTGGTCATTTACAGAAAAAGCTTGCTGACCCCTGATCTAGCATGTAGTGATGATGTATGAACCAGAATGTCCACAAATACTGTAAGAGACATTCCTTATAAGGACATTCCTCATAAGCATGATCATAAGACTGCACTTTTAATTGGTTTATGAATGCCCCAAGTGCCTTTTGGTTGAAATGTCCTCAGCCAGAATTTCAAGGGATCAAAAACATTTTTAAATCATGTTTGTACCATTTTAACAGCCTCTTTCAAGTGTATATTTTAAAGCAAATTCATTTAAGTAGGAAGGGAATTTTGAAACAAATATCCCAAATATTTTTTTAAAACAAAAGAATACAGAGTAGCTAAAACATGATGATTTGCATGAATACATTTATTTAATTCATGTTCAGAACTAGTTGTGTGCATGGAAATATGTTTTCATGCTACAAATAACTCCTACACACATTCTCTAAATGATTTGCAAAGTTTAAATAAAACTACTAAGCAAAAAAAGAAAAGAAAAGAAAGAAAGAAATTATAAGCTTCAAAGCTGCCCACAGACCTAGGCACAAGGCAAGCAAAAAAAAAAAAAAAAGAGAGAGGGGAGAGATTGTCACAGCTGCCTTTGGGATAACAAATATAATTAAGTGGATTTTAAACTACAACACTCACAGAAAAGAGGAAAAAGTTAAGATACAGGGAGTTTTGTAAAATCAAATGCCTTAGTAATGCATTTAACTATTGATCCAGAAAATGACGAAGTTTTATGCTAAAACACTATTAAAATATCCCTACATTTTCATATAAAACAGATGGTAATTGCTACATTTTCATGTACAATGGATGCCAAATACTGGCTTGTGTTTTAAAATTATAATGAATTAATGTATTCAGTGACATTATTTGTTCATTCCAGAAGGAAATGCAAATACAGTCATGGGATGGTAACCCATCTTTTCATTGCTGATGTCACAATTATTTCAAAAACTCGAAACTTGGCCAAATTTTTCTCTTTCTCAGAGACACCCATTAATATCTCTCAGATATTATAGTTATTTCTCAGTTGGCCTATTATGTAGTACAGATGCAATGACCATCTAAGTAGGTTCAACTTTTGGTGAATTAAAAGTTTTACAGCCTGCAGACCTATGAAATGTTCTATCCAGGAAAAGTTCTTTTGTGAATGCACGAAATTGGCTGTGGAGTTACACTGTCATAAAACTAGGAGAAAGAACAACTGAATCAGGGAGGTAAAAGTCTAAAATTGACAATAGTGTATCACACAATTAAAAATAATAGAGAAAAAGGTGTCACGTTTACACATATATGTTCCATATATAGATGAAATAGAAGCATACCAAAAAAATAAAAATAAACCAAATTCATCGCCATCAAGTCGATTCCAACTCATAGTGATCCTATAGGACAGAGTAGAACTGCCTCATGGAGTTTCCAAGCAGTGGCTGGTGGATTCAAACTGCTGACCTTTTGGTTAGCAGCCAAGCTCTTAACCACCATGTCACCAGGGCTCCAACAGAAGAACAGGAAGATAGAATAGCTAAATATAGAGATAGATAGAAATAAAAGGTTAGTAAAGTCTGTGGTCCTTGAAAATAGACTATGGTTCTTAACCTAGAGTTAATGGATGAGTTTCAGAGACTCTCTAAAGCCTTCAAAACTGTTGCAATTTTGGTAGGTATATGCATTTTTTCCCCCCTGGAGAAAAATCCTTGTAGCATTTATTAGAATTTCTAAGCACCTATGTCCTCTAACTTTTCACTTAGCTCCTAAAAAATCCTTCTGGACAATAATTAGAATGGAAACATTTATTATTGAAATTTACAGAACTAATAGTTGTTCCAGGGTATTGGGAAAAACTAATGCAGTCATGTCTAAAGGTAGGGTAAATAACATCTTGTCCTTTTTTGAAGAGTATAATTCAGAATCAACTTGATAGCAATGAGGTTTTTAATTTTTTTTTTCAAGTAGATGAAAATCACTTTAGATTACCCTTCAAAATGTCTCTTATGTTTCTATAGCTACCTCTTCCTCCCTCATGGCCTTTTTTCTGTGTTGTTTTCTTCTTTCTTCCCCTGGAGGAAGGAAGAGGAGGAGAAAACCTCAAAGTTCTAGTTATTATTGATTTTGGGTACTGGGCTGAGATGGGGCTTTGAGGGTCTGAAATATTGATAGTTGCCTTGAAACTCATAATGGGTCTTTGCTTGAAGAATACCTATCCAAGTTGGTAGACTCATTTCCAACATATGATTAATATCAGGTGTGTTTGTTGGTGGCTAGACAATGCGAGGCAGGGTTGTATCTTATCACCATACTTATTCAATCTGTATGCTGAGCAAATAATCTAAGAAGCTGGACTTCATGAAGAAGAACCTGTAATTAGGATTGGAGAAAGACTCATTAACAACCTGTGATATGCAGATGATACAATCTTGCTTGCCAAAATTGAAGATGACTCGAAGCACTTACTGATGAAGGTAAAAAACTACAGCCTTCAGAATGGATTACATCTGAACATAAAGAAAATGAAAATACTTCCAACTGAACCAATAAACAACATCATAATAAATTGAAGTTGTCAAGGATTTCATTCTTCCTGGATCAACAATCCATGCCCATGGAAATAGCAGTCAAGAAATCAAATGACATTGCACTGGACAAATATGCTGCAAAAGACCTCTCTAAAATCTTGAAAAGCAAAGATGCCACTTTGACAATGAAGGTGAACTTGACCCAAGCCATAGTATTTTCAATAGCCTTGTATACGTGCGAAAGGTAGACAATAAAAAAGGAAGATTTGGCATATTTGAATTATGGTGTTGGTGAAGAATGTCAAAAAAATGAACAAATCTGTCTTGTAGGAAGTACAGCCAGAATGCTCCTTGGAAGCAAAGATGGTGAGACCTCATCTCCATTACTTTGGACATGTTATCAGGAGGGACCAGTCCCTGGAGAAGGATATCATGCTTGGTAAAGTAGAGAGTCAGCAAAAAAGAGGATGACCATCAACGAGGTGGATTGACAGAGTGACTGCAGCAACAGGCTCAAGCATAGCAACAATTGTGAGAATGGCTCAGAACCAGGCAACATTTCATTCTGTTATACACAGGGTCACTATGAATCGGAGCAGACGCGACAGCACCCAACAACAGACAGTGAGTGGTACCTGCCAGTGTGCGGAGGAAATCTGTGAAGAAGCTAAGAACAATTTAAGCAGCAAGAGTTTTGTCATGAAGAAACCCCCACCTATAATCATTTTTTGTAGGAAAAACATAGGTACGGATTCCTCCTTTGCTATATTCATTCACGTGTAAGTAAGGCCACTTCAGTGTGTTTTTCTCTCCACTTTTTCATGATGGTATAGTTGTGAACTTAGACTGTGTTTTCAAAAGACGTATCTGTGTGCACGTTTATTCAGTGCCTGTTTGGATGATAGGCTTAACCATATAAATCGTTGCAAACAGGAAAATGCCTATTCTTACTTCAAGTGCCAAAGCTCTCATCCGTCATGAATGAGCTGAGTAGGTATGAGTGTATCCATTTCAGTTAAAAAAAAATAACTTTCAGAAACTGGGTTCCAGCCTCTAATCATGTACATTTTAAAGTCAAAATATATGTAGTCTTATTTTGACCTCCTGAAACTTTACCTGTAAATCAGTGATGTATAAATACACACACACATATACACACACACATGCATACTTTCATATATATTCATGAGCTAGTGCCTTGATCAAATGACTTCTCTCTGACTGATTTTCTTCATCTCTGAAATGGAAATAATAATAGTGCCTACCTCATAGGGTTGTGGTGACAATTACATGAAGTGATACAAGTAAAGGGCCTGAAACATTGCCTGGGATACAGAAAAATAAATACAGTTATGTGCCGCATAACACCCATTTGGGAAACACCTGACCACATATATGTCAGTGGTCCCAACACCCATAAAGCCTATTATATTAAAAATTTGAGGTACATACAATGGTTCATAATAACAAAGGGGGGCTACTTTGTGACATGCACCAAATTTTTTATTATTATTACTCTATTATGTTTTAACATGTGTATTAAAGACATTTTAGTGTATCTGGAAGTGTTTCTTTAATGTTATTTATATATAGAAAGGTATATATTATATACTAAGACAAACATTTGACTAACTGATGTTAGATACCAACCGTACCTAACTGTTCTTACTTACATACAAATTCGACTTAAAGACAGATTTAGGAATAGAATTCGTTCATAATCCAGGGACTGCTTGTGTATAACATGGTGTTTCCACAACATCCAAATAACGTACAATGTTCTATCTCACAGAATGTATCACGGATGTTAAGCGACGCATGACTGTACAGATATAACTATAAATATTATAGTGGACACTGTGGTGCTCTGTCAAGATCGCTGGAGGGTGGGCATATTGGTTGCTGATGTGTTATGGAGTCCTTCACAGGGAATTATTTTCCACTGCAGTTGGGAACTGCCTTCCCAAGTCTACGTTTTCCTCAGCTCCCTATCAGCTAGTAGGTGATGCCAGGAAACAAAGGTTCAGCACTCTTATCTCAATTTGGAACAGCTCTGACGGGCATCCAAGCTCCAGAGCTCTTCATGGGATCAGCCAAGGCCTCCACTTCAATGGTGTTGTGGGTCAGTTTCTCCCTCTGCCCAATCCTGCCTTCTTCTCTTCCTTACAGATCTCCAGAAACCACTCCCTAACAAACCTTCTAATATAACTCTCCATTAGAATGTGTTTCCTGGGAATCCTACATAAAATTATAGATAGATATATATAAAAAGTTTTCTCCCCATTGTAGTGAAATTGCTTCTAAGGGCCAAACTGGAAGAAAAGGTGCTAAAAATTCACATTCTAAATTGAAAAAACCAGTGAAAGTTGGTCCAGTCAGTTCCTTGCTGGACTTACTTGAAAGCATTTTAGAGAAGGCACACAAACTCCAATTCTTTTTCCCTGACTATTATAAGGAGAAGACTAGAAAAGAGGAAGTGCCACTTGGAAAAAACAGTTTTCAAGATAAAGACACTATTTTTTGAGGGGGAGGATAAAGAGATTCTCCCAACCACCAGAACAAGTCAGGGAAGAGACTTGTTTGTATATTTTAAAGTATGTAGAACTGTCATCCACCCCTCCTCTAAGTTGGGGACTCATGATGGTCTCCGAATCTGCTGGGTGCTAAAGTTGATGCTCCATGGAGAAGAGGGCAAGACAGTGGGCTTGAGGGAGGGAATTTGTGCAAAACTCTCTGTATTGTCCTTATTTGTCAGGCCAGGTACAGGAGATGGAGCAGTGGTGGTTCGGTGGTAGAATTCTTGCCTTCCATGCAGGAGACCTGGTTTTGACTGGTTTCGCTCCCTGGCCAATGTACCTCATGTGCAGCCACCACTTGTCTATCAGTGGAGACCTGCGTGTTACCATGATGCTTAACAGGTTTCAGTGGAACTTCCACACTAAGATGGATAAGGAAGAAAGGCTTGGTGATCTACTTCTGAAATATCAGCCAGTGAAAACCCTATGGATCACAAGAGTCAAAGCTGCAACCCATCATGGGATGGTATAGGATCGGGCAGCATTATGTTCTGTTGTGCATGAGGTCATCATGAGTCAGGGGCTGACTTGATGGCAGCTAACAACTACAAAAATAAGGACACACAGGAGTTATCTGGTAGCTGGATAAGCACAAAGAAGAAAGAAGCTGACCTTTGAGGCCTTTTGTTGGTGTCCCATCCAACAGGACTATCTTCAAGGTGGGAGAACTGGACCTTACCATTTTAAGTGGATTTCCATTTCCAGGGACATTGAAAATCCAAAACTACATGAGACAGCCAGTATCTGGAGAAGAACATAGTGACTAGCTAACAGTAAGGGGTTACCCCAGCAGTATCTTCCGTACGGGAAGATCTTTACCTCCTTTCTTTTGGTCTCATCACTAGAAGTGAAGGCAGAGAAGTAGGAAAGGGAAGTACGGGAGGGGTTTCATCTTAACTTCAGCCATGAGAGCCATAAAAAAGATGTTTTCTTCCCCAGGGGAAGGAAGATCCCACCCAGCAGGAAATAGGAGTTCAATATAGGAAAGTTGAGGTCAGTTATTACCAACAAAAACTTTTTTTATATGATTGAGATTCTTCCATGAACCTAGTAAACATATATATATATATATACTTTAATAAATATTTACTCAGCACCCTGTGTTATATTGTACTAGAGACTGTCATTCGAACAGAACAAGGGGATACAGCATGGTTTAAAGTCAGGAAAGGTGTGCATCAGGGTTGTATCCTTTTACCATACTTATTCAACCTGTATGCTGAGCAAATAATCCGAGAAGCTGAACTACATGAAGAAGAACAGGCATCAGGACTGGAGGAAGACTCATTCGCAATCTGCATTATGCAGATGACACAACCTTGCTTGCTGAAAGTGAAGAGGACTTGAAGCACTTACTGATTAAGATCAAAGACAGCCTTCAGTATGGATTACAGCTCAACATAAAGAAAACAAAAATCCTCGCAACAGGATCAACAAGCAACACGGTGATAAATGGAGAAAAGATTGAAGTTGTCAAGGATTCCTTTTACTTGGATTCACAATCAACGCCCATAGAAGCAGCAGTCAAGAAGTCAAATGACATATTGCACTGGGCAAATCTTCTGCAAAAGACCTCTTAAATGTGTTAAAAAGCAAAGATGTCACTTTAAGGACTAAGGTGTGCCTAACCCAAGCCATGGTGTTTTCAGTTGCCTCATATGCATGTGAAAGCTGGACAATGAATAAGGAAAATCGAAGAAGAATTGATATCTTTGAACTATGGTGTTGGCAAAGAATACTGAATATACCATGGACTGCCAAAAGAACGAACAAATCTGTCTTGGAAGAAGTACAGACAGAATGCTCCTTGGAAGCATTCATCTCACATACTTTGGACATGTTATCAGGAGGGACCAGTCCCTGGAGAAGGACATCTGCTTGGTAGAGAGTCAGCAAAAAAGAGGAAACCTTTAACGAGATTGACTGACACAGTCACGGCTATAATGGGCTCAAGCATAACAAAGATTATGAGAATGGCACAGGACTGGGCCGTGTTTTGTTCTGTTGTACATAGGGTCGCTGTGAGTTGGAACTGACTCAATGGAACTTACCGACAATAACAATAGGTGTTAGGGACACAGTTATGAAGAAGAAAGATGTTCCTCCTCACTTTATGGAGTATATTCTCCCTTGTCTCTTTTTGCCTGTCTCTGTCTTTGATTCATTGTGCTTCTTTTTCTCCCTCTGATCAATTATTCTTCTAAGAAAATTAAGGCATTCCTTACATTCATTACTCTGTTTAGTTTTTGTTTTTTTGTTTTTTTGGATTTTTTTTTATCACAAGGACAACTGTACCATATTTTGAGAAGCAAAGAGATAAACTACATTTTCTTCAAGCACTATACATTAAAGTTCTGCCAACATTCCTTTCTCAACCACATTTCCCAAAAGCTTAGCACTTGGCCATAAAAGTTCACTCCAGTCTAAAATTTGGCAGGTCTGACAGCAGTCTTTAAATTTGCCAATTTGGCTGACATCTTTTTGAATAACAAGTAGGAAAATAGGAAAAAATTGGAGGGCAATGTTATAAATCATGGTATTATTCAGAGAAGTGATTCATTTCATGGAATAATAAATCTACAAGAAATTAACCTAAATTACAGTATTTTTTTTTAGGTAGGTTTTTATAATAGCTAAAACTTACATAGAAATACAATATGCACACAAATGTGATATGAGTAATATAAAAAAGACCCAAAGACTTCAATTCTGTTAAAAATCTTGTTTTTTCATGTCATATTTGCAATTGATTAGCCCTTAGTTTCAAAGGAGATTTCAGACTAAAGCAAAAACAAAAATAAAACAACTCCTATACACATAGTATATGTAGATAAATTATAACTATATATAGCACACATATGGATGAACAATATATACACATGTGTGTATGTAATACAAGAATATATGATAAAGAGCTTTCTAGAAGCTTTGTTAACAGTTTTGTTAGAAATCATTATGGGCAGGTGGGATTAAAGAATTTAATTCTTACTATTCACTGAGGCACCTTGGGTAGTTAAGCTTGAGGTTGTTGTTGTTGGGTGCTGGCAAGTCAATTCCCGCTCATAGTAGGCTCACGTGACAGAGTAAAACTGCCCCATAGGGTTTTCGAGGCTGTAATCTTTACAGGAACAGATCACCAGGTCTTTCTCCCACAGAGCCACTGGGTGGGTTTGAACTGCCAACCTTAGCAGCGGAGTCCTGGTGGCACAATAGTAGCAATCCGCTGCTAAGGTTGCCTGTCTAGGACTGTAGGTGAGAAACTGCACCACACACTTGGTGGCCAACTACCTGGACACCTAAGCTGAATCCAAACAGGACTCCTGGGCTCACGTACTTAGTGGCAGTTCTGGCCACCTGGTGGCAGGACATTGGAGCTTCAGTTTATTTGGGCATATCAAAACAAAACAAAACAAGAAGCTAGGATGCAGTAAGCAAACATAAAATAAATATAATAACTTATTAATGGCTCAGAAATAACAGTCAATATCAAATCACAAAAAGAGACAGACCATGACGGCTTCAGCAAGCTCCCAAAATAAAGAATCAAATTTTCCGAAGGAAAAAAATTTCTTAGAATTACCGGAGGCAGAATACAAAAGATTAATACACAGAACTCTTCAAGACATCAGGAAGGAAATTAGGTAAAATGCAGATAATGCAATACAGGAAATTAAGAAGATTAGAGAAGAGCATAATGACAAATTTAACAGGCTGTAAGAATCCATAGAGAGACAGCAATCACAAATCCAGAAGATTAACAGTAAAATTTCAGAATTAGACAACTCAATAGAAAGTCATAGGAGCAGAATTAAGGCAATGGAAGTCAGAATTAGTGAGATTGAAGGTAAAGCACTTGACACCAACTTCTTTGAGGAAAAATCAGATAAAAGGATTGAAAAAAAAATGAAGAAACCCTAAGAATTATGTGGGATTCTATCAAGAGGAATAACTTACGAGTGATTCTAGTACCAGAACAGGGCGGGATAACAGAAAATACAGAGAATTGCTGAAGATTTGTTGGCAGAAAACTTCCCTGATATCATGACAAGACATCTATCCAAGATGCTCACTGAACCCCACATAAAGTAGATTCCAAAAGAAAGTCAACAAGACATATTATAATCAAACTTGCCAAAACCAAAGATGAAGAGAGAATTTTAAGAGTGGCTAGGGATAAATGAAAAGTCATCTACAAAGGAGAGTCAGTAAGACTACACTCAGACTACTAAGCAGAAACCATGCAGGCAAGAAGGCAATGGGATGACATACCCTAAAGCCTTGAAGGAAAAGAATTGCCAGTCAAGAATTATATATCCAGCACAACTATCTCTCAAACATGATGGTGAAATTAGGGCATTTGCAGATAAACCAAAGTTTAGGGAATTTGCAAAAACCAAACCAAAATTACAAGAAATACTAAAGGGAATCCTATGTTAGAAAATCAGTAACATCAGATAACAACCCAAGCCTAGAACACAGGACAGAGCAACCAGATATCAATCCAGATAAGGAAGTCACAAAATAAATCAAAGCTAAAACACTGAAAATAGGGAAACAGAGATTTCAATATGTAAAAGATGATAATAGTGAAACAAAAAAAAGGGACTAAAAAATGTAGAAATAGATTTTTCATATGGAGAGGAAGTCAAGAAGTTAAAGAAATAAAAGACAAGTATAAACTTAGAAAAATAAGGGTAAATATTAAGGTAACCATAAAGGAAACTAACAATCCAACACATCAATATAAAAAACAAGAGAAATGTAAAGACTCAGCAAATACAAAATCAACAACAATGAAAAAGATGAAAAGAAAATA
>NW_004444193.1:154061-155453 GCF_000243295.1 Trichechus manatus latirostris
GAAGAGTTAACACCACTACTACTAAAGGTATTTTAGAGCATAGAAAAGGATGGAATACTCCCAAATTCATTCTATGAAGCCAGCATAACCTTGATACCTAAACCAGGTAAAGACACCACAAAAAAAGAAAATTACAGAGCAATATCCCTCATGAACATTGACACAAAAATCCCCAACAAAATTCCAGCCAATAGAATTCAGCAACATATCAAAAAAATAATTCACCATGATCAAGTGGGATTTATACCAGGAATGCAGCGATGGTTCAACATTAGAAAAACAATCAAGGTAATCCATCACAATAATAAAACAAAAGACAAGAACCATATGATCTTATTGATCGATGCAGAAAAGGCATTTGACAAAGTCCAACACCCATTCATGATAAAAACTCTCAGCAAAATAGGAATAGAAGGGAAATTCCTCAAAATAATTAAGGGCATGTATACAAAGCCAACAACCAACATCATCCTAAATGGAGTCAGTTTGAAAGCATTCCCCTTGAGAACGGGAACCAGACAAGGATGCCCTTTATCACCACTCTTATTCAGCATAGTGCTGGAGGTCCTAGCCAGAGCAATCAGGCTAGAAAAAGAAATAAAGGGCATCCAAATTGACAGGGAAGAAGTCAAAGTATCTCTGTTTGTAGATGATATGATCTCATACACAGAAAACCCCAAAGAATTCACAAGAAAACTACTGGAACTAATAGAAGATTTCAGCAAAGTATCAGGATACGAGACAAAGATACAAAAATCAGTTGCATTCCTCTACACCAACAGAGAGAACCTCCAAGAGGAAATCACCAAATCAATACCATTTACAATAGCCCCCAGGAAGATAAAATACTTAGGAATAAATCTAACCAAAGATGTAAAAGACCTATACAATGAAAACTACAAGGCACTACTGCAAGAAACCAGAAGAGACCTGCATAAGTGGAAAAACACACGTTGCTCATGGATAGGAAGACTCAACATTGTGAAAATGTCAATTCTACCCAAAGCGATCTACAGATACAATGCAATTCTGATCCAAATTCTACCGGCATTTTTTAATGAGATGGAGAAACAAACCGCCAACTTCATAGGGAAAGGGAAGAGGTCCCAGGTAAGTAAAACATTACTCAAGAAGAAGCACAAAATGGGAGACCTCACACTATTATACCTCCACGGTAGTCAAAACAGCCTGGTACTAGTACACCAACAGATACGTAG
Source organism: Trichechus manatus latirostris (assembly GCF_000243295.1). Lineage (NCBI taxonomy): Eukaryota > Metazoa > Chordata > Mammalia > Sirenia > Trichechidae > Trichechus > Trichechus manatus. The sequence goes on from NW_004444193.1 coordinate 155,279, forward strand.
ACCAATGGAACAGAATTGAGAATCCAGATGTAAATTCATCCACCTGTGAGCAGCTGATATTTGACAAAGGCCCAAAGTCCATTAACTGGGGAAAAGACAGTCTCTCTAACAAATGTTGCTGGCATAACTGGATATCCATCTGCAAAAAACTGAAACAAGACCCATACCTCACACC
>NW_004444193.1:157134-171560 GCF_000243295.1 Trichechus manatus latirostris
GTAGATACATGAGACTAAATGGGCAGCTCCTGTCCAGAGGTTAGATGAGAAGGCAGAGAGGCTCAGGAGCTGGTTGAATGGACACGGGAAATCAGGGTTGGAAAGCAGGAATGTGCTGTCACAGTATAGGGAGAGCAATTAGGGTCACATAACAATTTATGTATAAATTTTTGTACGAGAGACTAACTTGAATTGTAAACTTTCACTTAAAGTACAATAAAATAAAATTTAAAAAGAAGAAGTGGAGGCTGAGGGATTTCCACAGAGAAAGCCAATGTAGACTAAGTATGTGTTACGAAAATCAGCTTCCAGGCAGACCTGCAGAGGGTTCTGAACCAGGGCTTCGAACCGTTCATTCCATTTCAAACTCCTGCTGCGAATTTGCATTTCCACTCCAGATATACCCAATCATCATGTGGGGATCTTTTTAAAGTGTGGATACTGATTCAGTATATATGGGATGGAAAAAACCTGGGGATCTTGTTAAAATGTAGATTCTGATTCAGTGTATCTGGTGGTGGAAATACAAATTTTCAGCAGGGGTCTGAACCAGAATGAACCCGTTTGAAGCCTGTTTTGAACAAAGGCACTGTCTACATTTCTGCAATCCTTCCTACCTCCTACACTTTCTGACAAGTGAAAACATTTGCATCCTCCAGATTCCCAATGTCAAACTATCATACAATCCGGAAATTTACAATATATTATTTTGTCATTCCCATTTGCAAAGATAAATCAAGTGTCATTTTATCCCAAATAACCCCAATTTTACAAAAGTTGATGAAAATCATGTGATACAAATCTCCACATTCTTATATAAGTACAGATGTGTTTGCCTGAAAATGCTATTCTTTTGTCAGGAGCACGTCGAAAAAGTTCCAATGACCAAAATGAATGATGTCGACCCTGGATTCTCAACACAACCATCACATGTTTCCAACTCTCTCATCAAAGAAACTTTTGGCATGATTTTCTTCTCACTCCATAAAATGATTCAAAATCATAAAACTTAACTTAGAAGCTACTACATATTGTATTAATAATTCAGGAAGGATCTTTTTAAGTGATCTGTAATTATAGCAGCAAGCCTGAATTTCCTTCAGAAATTTCTTTTTGAAAGAACAACCTTTGATTCCACATCACACAATCTTAAAACTGTTAAGTTTGGTCCATCAAAAGCCATTACATAATATGAACTACGTGTGAAACATATGCCCTAAAACAGCAATCTTCGAGGTGAGGTTTTATCCTTGACTTCCTGGGCTTGAAGATACAGCTCTCTCTAAAACAGTATTGAGAACATCCATCTATGTATATCAGAACATCTTCACCAAAAGATGAGATCTCCACCCAGCTAGCAGACTGAATAGGAAAGTCGTATTATTGGATATAAAGAGTCAAAGCCATCAGTTAAATATCATGCTCATTTAAAAGTCAACAGGCACTAACATTTGGGAATAAAGGGGGAGTGAAGTTTCCTCTACTGATACTTCAAAGACTTTGCAACATCTGGAATCTAGTTCTATACAGGGTATTCCACTAAGAAGTAAGAATAAAAGGATTTTAATAGGACAAACAAGATTCAGGTTTCTTACAATATGTTCTCCCTGGGGGGGAAACAAATAACACAATGCATCTGACTAACCTTTCTGCACTTCAGCTGCATTAATTAACATTTAGTCATGGATTCCATCCTGAGCCAGATGAACTTAGTGCTACAGCTGTTTTCATTGAGGGGAAAAAATCATGTCTTAGATTCCCAGCATTTCTAAACCTGGGAAAATGTTTTATTGACTGCCTTTGCGCCAGCATAACTGATATGCATTACATATTACTCACTCAAGTAAATTTACACCCACCCTAGATTTTGATTAAATCAATATCAATATCACATAAACTAGGTCAGCCAGAGCCAATGTTATAAAAACCACATTCCTAACTACCTCTTTCTAACATCAACGGATAAGTAAAGGCTGAAGAATTGATCAATGAAGTAGACCATGGCCGTGGAGAAATTGTTACTAGGTGTGTCAAAGATTTAAGTGGAGATCAGATACATGGAGGGGGATGAGTACTGATGAGCAAGAAGTTAAAAAAGAACAGATGTTGAAGAAATTTAACTGCAGGATGTGATGACTTGGCAGAAACACTCTCAAGTCTACAAGCCAAACATGTGGAAGTGGTTGGCTGGAAGCAAAGTTGAGGCTGAGAACTGTAATACTTGGTCAGTTGCTGAAGGAGTTTTGGTTTGTTTTCTTTTGTTTTTATAGCAAAGTCTCCTTTGAGACACAAAGTTTTATGAGGTGATATGACAGTGAATCAGCTGGACAAAGCAATCTGCCTGTAACACCTTGTCAAATTGCATTTAACAGAAGCACTGCAGCATCAAATTTGTCTCCAATATTCCCTTACAAGCACTGTGTCATGCGACATCAAATTTGTCTCCAATATTCCCTTACAAGCACTGTGTCATGACTCCTGGTCAACTCTGGATTCTTGTGGACAAATGAAAACCAATAGTCATGTGCTCATAAGTGTGCATGTGTACAAACCTTGGCATCATTATCTGTAAATACTAACAACCTTTGATACTTGTTACTCAAATTAATATTACTAAATTAATATTCTCAGCCACTGCTGAAGAAGAAGAAAGCCTTCTGACCAGTCTTCTCCTTTACTAATATGAAATAGCAATAATTTAATCAAATCAGTAAAATATCTTACCTGGAACTACTTCAAAAAAGAATTTCCCTGGGCTGTCTTCATTGCAGGGATGTTCCAGGACTTTATTTCCAGGCAGAAAAATGGTACCCTGTGAATACAAAGGCCCAAAACATCAACATCATCAGATAGCAAACACCACAACTCATCATCATCATCGACCCTCCAAGGTGAGTCTATAACCTGGTATACAATAATATGCATTGGATTCCTTCATATTTCCAATTAACCAAATACCATGTGCTGGCATCATATTCATTTAACATTCAACAAATATTTGTTGAACTTCCAATATGTGTAAGATACTGTGCTAGCTGCTGGATTTATTTTAAGCACCAATTTCTTAAATGCCTTCTCTGTGTCATAAATTTTACTAAGCATTCTACCAATATCATTTTATTTAATTCTTAGATCAAAGTAATGAGCTAGGTATTAATTTCTCTGTTTTAGAGCTGTGAAAACCAAGGCAGAGACATTAAATAACTTACCCAAAGTTACCAGAAGTCTTCTCTTGATTATCCCTTTTCTGTTCTATTGGCTAGATTTCTTTCTCTTTAGTGGAACATTATCACCAGTACTAAGGTCTATTTATGGAGTCCCTGCGTGGTGCAAATGGTTCACATGCTTGGAGTCCACCCAGAGGTGCCTTGGAATAAAGGCCTGGTAATCCACTGCTCCAAAGGAGACTGAAAACTCTATGGAGCACAGTTCTACTCTGAGCCACATGTGGTTGACATGAGTCAGAATCAACTAGATGGCAACATTTGTTGTTATTGTTTGTTTTGTTTTTATGTTTTGTTTTGTTTTTTTGTGGAGATCTATTTAGAAGTCTATTCTATTAAAAAAATTTACCTTGACCCCACCCCTCCTGCTCCAGCTATCATTCTGTTTTCCTCCTTGCCCAGCAAAGAGTTGTTTACACGGAATCTATTTCCTCATATATACTCACTGCAGTCTGGTTTGTGCACCCATGGTTTCACTTAAATGACTCTCACAAGCTGCATACTTGACAGTTTTCAGTCCTCAACTAACCTGACTCTCCAGTAGCATTCAACACCATTGACCGCTCTTTGTTCAAGCACCATCTTTCCTTGGCTTCTTAGTTTCCCTCAGGTTTTTCCCTAACCTCTGTCAGCTAAGGCTTTTTTGCCAGCTTGTCCTTCTCTAACTGGTCTTTAAATATTAGTGTTTCAAAACTTTACCCAAGGATTCCTTCTCATCTGAACTTTCTTTCTCTGAGCTATCTCATCCTATGACTGCTATAACCAACTATAAGTCAATGAATATCAGGTATATATTTCTAACCCAGAACTTCCCTCTGAGCTTCAGACCTTTATATTTCAATAGCTTATTTGACATTTATACTTGGCATCTGAAAGGAGTCTTAAACTCAATGTGCCCAAATTAAAATGCAACTGAATCTGGTCCTCTTTATGTATTCCCTAGCTCAATGAATGGCACGATCTTCCAATCAGTTGCAAAACCAAGAAATATCCAAGTTGTTCTTGACAACCTTCATTCTCTATTACCACAGCCAATACACCACCTCATTAACAATCTTCAAATCTTCACTTCTCTTTTTCTCTACTACTTCCACTTCCTAGTTCAAATAACTATTATGTCTTGTCTGGACTGTTTCAAATACCCTTCACTGATTTCCGCACGATATTCTACCACCTATCAATCCCATTTTTTTCATATTATAGCCAGAGTGATTTCCACAAACAGAAATTTATCTTGTAATGTCCCTATTTAAAGATCTTCAGTGACCTTTATTTGTCCTGGGATAAAACTCTGGGTGGTCTCCAAGCTCAGTTTTTCACTCTAACACTCACTGTCTATGATCCATCCGACTGTCCTTTTATAAATGGCACTATGCTCCCATTTACCTTAGGACTACACGCTTTCTCTGGTTAATTTCTACTCAATTTTCAAATCAACTACATCTAAAATAAACTTGCATAACTTCTATTTTTCCAGGACAGACTTGCTACACTTTGTAATTACTTCATTTGTAAGATTATTTGAGTACTGTCCATCTCCCTCATTAAATTATAAGGGAGCAAGGATAATATGTGTTTTGATCCCCAATTTACCATGAATGCCTAACATTTTGTCTGGCATAGAGTAAACGTATCAACGAGTGCATGAGTACTGTAAATGTAGCAAAGCCTATATACAAAGCCAAGAATGTTGGATTCAAAAACCTATGCTCTTATCCACTCTACTACATTTTCCATTTTTCCCAGCTTGAAGCAATACTTAGCTCAAGTAGTATTTTATTCAACTTTCATCCTACCTGGTTTGACACAAGAAATTATAGCCATCAACTCTATCCCTACTGCTGAGCTTAGAGTGATAAAACTTGGCTCTCCCCAACTAAAACCCAAGGAATTATAGGTTAGAAGTGTCTCTCTCCCTCTATGCCTTACAAGGTGAGATGTTTGAGATACTGTTTTTGCTTTCCTCCTCCAGGAAGTAAATTTTCCTCCTTCTCATCATATCTAGTGTTTTCTAGATGTTGGATCCAGTTTTGCTTACTGGCATCCTTTTGATAACATTTCAACATTACTAAATACTTTGGAAATATCTATCATAATTAAGAACTTCCTTTTATACATAGGCTTAATCTACTTGGTTTCTATACAAGGTGATAAAATCAGTTGATTCAATTAAGAGTTTATTTTACTTACTGCAATGATTGAGTGGCTTAACTCATTTTGTAATTTGTCTTAGTTGCAGAACATCACATCCTGCCTTCCAGATGGATATAAGGTTCATTTTATGTATCCATGTGTGTATGTATGTGGGTGTGTGTATGTATGCATGTCTGTATATATGGCTCCTATTTATTTCTATGCCTTCAGATTCTATTTGGGATCTGAAACTGCACATGTTCATATAAGTTAAATTTAAGCCACTCTCCTAAATAAACAAACACCTCCATGAAATCCCTAACTGTCTCCCTTGGTAATTACGGTAACAAAAAGACTCAGGGTAATATTATCCTTTGTGGTCTTTTTTACACGTCAAATAGCTTTCTGCTAAAACTTTTATTTTCATTTTCAAATCTGACATTATAAAGGGCTTACATTTAGACAATTTTCCCCCAAAAAATTGTGATATAAAACTAATAGTTTAAAATCAGTAGTAATATTTAGGCAGGCTATACTGTAATTGAAGCCCTGGTGGCACAGTAGTTAAGAGCTTGGCTGCTAACCAGAAGGTCAGCAGTTCGAATCCACCACACCAGCTCCTCCTTGGAAACCCTATAGGGCAGTTCTACTGTGTCCTCTAGGGTCGCTATGAGTTAGAATTGACTCAGTGGCAATGGTTTTTTGTTGTTGTTAATACTGTAATAAAGAAGGAGCCCTGGTGGTGCAGTGGTTAAGCATTAGATGCTAACAAAAAGGTGAGTGGTTCAAACCCACCAGCCCCTACACAGAAGAAAGATATGGCAGTCTGCTTCTGTAAAGATTACAGCTTTGGAAACCCTATGGGGCAGTTCTACTCTGTCCTTTCAGGTAGCTATGAGTAGGAATGACTCGAAGGCAACCGGTATATATACTATATTTGAGAAACATTTACTGTGGATAATTCACTAACTCATTCAGCAGGTAAAATAAAGTCATTTAATAACAACAGCTAACTTGATTACCTTGTGTAGAAGCCATGTAGTTAAAGCCCATAACAAAGGAACCATCTTAATTGTGATAGTTATTTTCAAAGTGGTTAGCAATGTTTATATTGTTAGAAAATGCTGGTAAACAAAAATGTAATTTTCTCACCATAGATCACCAATATTAACATCATATATCTTCCCATATATTAAATGCACTTATATATACTAGTGTATGAACATATACAGTAATTTTTAAAAAAATCAAAATGAACATTTATTTGCAATCTGCTTTAAAACTTAGACATATTCTTATGTCAGTGTAATAATTTACATAATTTTTAAAAGCTGACTAGTATTATGCTTGTTTGAGACATTCTTTATCATCTTCTATTGTCATAAGTTATTTATAGTTTTTGCAAGTATTATCATAACCAAAAAAAAAAAAAAACCATTGTTGTCAAGTCAATTCTGACTCACAGCAACTGTATAGAACAGATTAGAATGACCCCATAGAGTTTCCAAGGAGCGCCTGGTAGAATTGAACTGCCAACCTTTTGGTTAGCAGCCGCAGCTCTTAACCACTGCACCACCAGGGTTTCCAAGTATTATCATAGAGCACATTTTAATGAAAATCAATGAAGCTAGATCTCTGAGTTCCTCTTCGATTTATTCCTTTAGGACAAATAGCTAAGAGGGAAATTAGTGGTCAAAACTATGTACTGTGTTTGTTTGTGTGGCTTTGGTTAATTCTTCTGAAGTTGCTCTTAATTTGCCAACCAAACAAGCAAACAATGCATAAGTAAATATAACTCAAGTACACAATCAAATTCAAAAGTACTTTTCTGAAAGACTATTATATGTCAGATATTGTTTTAGAACTATCTCAGGTGATATGACGTACGTGAAAGAAATAAATAATAAACTCCAAGCTCTTCACTCTCAACATAAGAATAAACAGTATGCAGTTACAGAACAAGTAATTGCCAGAGTATGTAAAACTATATAATGATATATATAGTTATAAAAATCCTGACAACTGGACCAATAAACAACATCATGATAAACAGAGAAAATATTAAAATCATCAAGTATTTCATTTTACTTGAATCCACAATCAATGCCCATGGGAGCAGAAGTCAAGAAATAAATGACATATTGCATTGGACAAATCTGCTGCAAAAGACCTCTTTAAAGTGTTAAAAAGCACAGACGTCACTTTGAAGACTAAGGTGCACCTGACCCAAGCCTTGGGACTTGCAATCACCTCATACACACGCAAAAGCTTGACAATGAATAAGGAAGACCAAAGAATTGATGCCTTTGAATTATGGTGTTGGTGAAGAATACTGAATATACCATGGACTGCCAGAAGAATGAACAAATCTGTCATCTAAGAAGTACAGCCAGAATGCTCCTTGGAAGCAGGGATGGCAAGATTTCGTCTTACATACTTTGGGCACATTATCAAGAGGGATCAGTCCCTGGAGAAAGATATCATGCTTGGTAGAGGGTCAACAAAAAAGAGGAAGCGCCTCAATGAGATGGATTGACACAGTGGCTGCAACAATGGGCTCAAACATAGCAACCATGGTGAGGATGCAGCAGGACTGGGCAGAGTTTCATTCTGTTGTACATATGGTCATAAGTTGGAACTGACTCAACGGCACCTAACAACAACAACAAATATATACACATACACATATATTTATATATACACATGTACATATGTATGTAGGTATGTATAAAGTTTTTAGAAGAGAGAGTCACAAGCGTAGTCTGATTTTTGTTTATGTTAAGGGTGTACTGTGGAAAGTCTAACCCTATTGCACTTGGTATCCATAGCAGCTGAGAACTGGAGTAGGTTCTTGAGCAAAGTAGTTGCAGATTTAGAAATACCAGCCACCTGGCAGTTTGTCAAAAACCAGCTGCTGTCAAGTCAACTCCAGCTCATGGCGACCTCATGTGTGTCAAAATAGAACTGTGCTCCATAAAGTTTTCAGTGGCTGGCTGATTTTTTGGAAGTAGATTGCCAGGCCTTTCTTCCAAAGTACCTCTGGATGGACTCCAACCTCCAACTTTTGGTTAGCAGCAGATAACATAAACCATTTGCACCACCCCGTGACTTCAGCAGTTTGTTACCAGGAAGCAATTATTTTGACATAAGACAGAAAAGTCAAGACCTACACAAAGGGTCAGCAGTTGAAATGGCGGTAAATTTGCACTAGAGATGCATTATCAGAGCTAAAGTTTTAAGAAATATGTAAATAAACCAGTCATAGTTTAAATAAAAGCAACAAAGGAGAAAGAAAAGTAAAAAATGACTTTAATCTTTCTCTTTTGCATATTTAGAAGAAAGGAGATGTCTCTTGTTGGAAAGGGTCATTAGAAGATTCGAACTCTTTAAGAAGTTCATGCACTTGGTCCAAAATCATGTGATATTCTCTAATTCTCTCCTAGTAGCTATGCTAGATAGTCTCTATTTGCCCCCTTCAGACCTTCTCTCTACTCTTCACTCTGTTCTGTACCCCAGGCTATTAATCACTATGAATTTTGTCAACCAGCCTCTCTTGTCCTCTGGCTTCAGTTTGGGTTTGGCGAGTGAGAGGACCTGGCAGGAGATCAGAGGGCCATGAGAGAGAGAAGTCAAGTGATTTATCTACCTGGCTCCCTACCTAGGGAGCCATTTGTTACACAGCCCTACTTTATTGTTTACCTTAGGCCACATCTCCTACAAATTGCCTTTCTTGCAGCTACAGGCTTCCCCTGGAATTCCAGTAGAGCTAAGGGTTGTAATTATTTACTGTGTTTACCCCAGGGTGCTTTCCCTATCTGTTGGCTTCTGTTAATCCTTCTAACACTGAAAATGGTTTCTTTATTACCCTCCTTCAACTAGCCCTTTTGAGGTGGTCACCTGTTTCTTATTTGGACCCTGAATGATAAAATAAACAAAACAAAAAAACCAAACTCTTTGACATCGAGTTGATTCCGACTCATAGCGACCCTATAAGACAGAGTAGAACTGCCCCACAGAGTTTTCAAGGAGCGGCTGGTGGATTTGAACTGCCTATCTTTTGATTAGTAGCTGAGCTCTTAACCACTGCACCACCAGGGCTCGAAGTGATAAAATAGTCAAGTGCAAATGCTCTGGGTTTTCTAATAAAGGACATATTATCCCTTGATGTTTAATATGCTCCGTTGCAAATTTTAGACCATCAGTGAGAAGAGGCCCAAGTATAAGAAGGGGGTGTAACTTTTTCAGCATATATGGCAATCATTGCATAGTGATAATTAATCAGTATATTCAGAATGGAAATGTATTTGTTTTATCCCGATAGAGAATATCCCCTTCGTAAAGAATCTTTAATATTTCATAATGAGGTAACATGATAAGCTCAAAATCTTTTATACATTGGCAGCTAAAAGTTGGCAAAAGTAACACAATTCAGGACCACACAGTATTTTTTTAAACTAAATTGCTATTAAAAAGGAAACTCATCTGTAGTTATTATCAGATCATTGAGCCAAAACCACAAGATGCTGGGATATAGCCAGATGCTGCTGAAAATAGCCACTGCAATCTTATCCTCTAGACTTTGGAATGGAAACGTATATGTATGTGCACTAGCTTTGACAGTTTCATAAGCACAGTGATGAGATTTTTTCCCAATATGGACAATGATTATGAGAAGCAGAAAGAACTAGGCAAAGTCTCAGCTTGACAATACATGTGAATTTTTAACGAGATTGGATACAAGTTTGAAAACGAGATCGAGGTAACATAAATATTATTCAACAGTTTTTATTAGAGTAACATAAGTTAGATTTCATTTTTGCTTTTTTAGCAACTAAGTTCACTAATTCACTCAACGAGTATTTATTAAACAACACTTCAGCATGTGCCAGGTGCTGTTGTTGGTACAGAGAATACAATGGGGATCATTGCCCTTCACTCTTGAATCTTAGAATCTTTCAGGGGACACAAAAAATTGAGGAAAGAATTATAAATAAGGCCCAGTCATGAAAAGGAAATGGATGATACTATACGCTCATGAAAGATAGAAAATTGTATCCACCAGTGCTCTGGCCATATAACAATCTACCAATAACAGTGTAGTTTGTGGTTAAGAAAATTTATTCTGGAGTTAAACTGCCTAACTTCAAATTCCAACTTTACCATTTACTAGCCATGTGACCTCAGGAGGCATATTTATGCTCAGTATTCCTCAGTTTCTTCATCCTTTTAATGGGATAACAATAGAACCTACTTCACAATGCCACTGTGAGCTAATATACGTGAACTTCCTAGAAAAATACCTGGTGCATAGCATTTATTAGTTGGTTTTAACATTAGGAAAACATTTCTCATATCCCAGAAGCCTCAAAGATATTTTGGGCACGTTTTCTTCTAATCCCATAAGAAAGAGATTATTCTAGTAAATATTCAGTATGTATCTGCTAGTATTATTACCTAGTTAAGTAAACAGGAAGATGAACTAACTAGAATATTTGAAGTGAGTTTTTACTGACTATCCAGTTTGCAAGACTAAACTAACAGAAAGAAGTAGACTTCTAATTAGCAATCATAACAAAAAATATCAATAGCAAAGTGATGATGTTGGTAATGATGACTGCTAACATTCTTGAATATTACTTCACTAAACACTGTACATGCTATTAGTTCATGAATTCACCCAATGACTCCATAATGTAGACATTTCTCATTTTACAGAAGAGGAAAATGAAGTTCAGGAAGCACCCAGCAGAGTGCTTGGCCCAGTAGATTTCTAATACACATTTGTTTGAACAAAAAAATGAATGAGTGACCTCAAGTGTAGACATAACCTCGGCCATATAGATTTTGTCTTTAGTTATTAACCCAATTTGTGTTCCTATTTCTAATCAATAACTGCTATTTAAAGCAGTTTGAAGAACTTTTACAAATAGTTACCTAGCTTCTGAAATTAGTTACCCAGATTCCTGGTCCCCACACTCCAAATTTCTATTTTACTGGTGTTTCCAGAGACGGAAGAGAGAAGGGGAGACTTGCAAATTGGTAGTATTTAGAATTTACCCAAGTAATTTTGATGTAAGGAGCCCTGGTGGCACAATGGTTAAGTGCTCGGTAATCGAAAGGTCGACAGCTCAAGCCCACCAGCAGCTCCGTAGGAGAAAAGACCTGGCGACCTGCTCCCATAAAGATTACAGCCTAGGAAACCCTATGAGGCAGTTCTATTCTGTCCTATAGGGTCACTATGAGTCAGAATTGACGCAACGGCACGCAATAACAACAATTTTGATGTGCAAACTGTTTGAGGAACAAGGACCTAAGCATTATTATAAATTGCCTGATAGAAAAAATAACATTATATTAATAAAGCTGCACAATATAGAATGAACTATTTTTCTTCAGCTAATAAAATGCACAAAACAAGTAATACAAGTAATATTTTCAAACTATGATTTAAATTAACAATGACAAACGTAATTGCATAAGAATATTTTATAATTACTGAATAAGTAGAAACAAATTTTCTATACAGATTTCTCACCTTGCTGTTTTCTATTATAAGCTGCAGATCTAGAACTTGAGTAACTGTCATTCTGGGTTAATTTTAATTTAAAAATAGCATTTGCATAGTATTATTACGTATATTCAGATCCTAGGAGGCTAACAAAGCAGCATTAATTGTGATGGAGAAAAATATGCTTGTGCTTAGATGTAATTCATTTAAATGCTTTTAACCCTTTCTTTTCTGACATAGGGTCTCTTATTTCATGTGAACTCTCCCTCTGGACAAAACAAGAAGATGAATTCCTTCCCTGATGAAGTCCTTCTGCATGAACATTTTCCCTGGGAACATAGCCATCACCATTTTAGCTACAGTTGGGTCACCCCCAGGGGCCAAGTATCCAACAGGCAAGGTAAGCACGGTGCTTACATCTGTAGTGAACAATTTCACATTTTTTCATTGCATCGAAGATTCTGCTTCTAGGTATGGCTGGCATGTGTCTCTCTCCCAACCCCATAGCACCTTCCTATAGAATCAAAGCCTCTTTCCAAATTTACAATCCCCGACAGGCATGGATGACCCAGCAATTACTAATCTGTAGTGAACAGCTTCACGTTTTTCTCCACGTTGATGTGCTGAAAACATGTGAAGTTGCTCACCACAGATTAGTAATTAAGCACAAGTAAGCCTGTGCTTACCTTGCTTACATGTCAAGATGTTTTGATGAATTGAACAATGGAGAAAGACCTTGACTGAGTGGGTTAAAAACACAGACTGAATATGTGGGAGAAAGAAAATATTATGAATTCTAAAACCAAACTTCTATAATCACAGACTCTCATTTTGGAAGGCATCTTAGAAGTTACCTTTCTCTAATATGCCTTATCTAATATATAATAATATTAGATCCCTCTGTAATATCACTGGAAACCCTGGTGGCATAGTGGTTAAGTGCTATGGCTGCTAACCAAAAGGTCAGCAGTTCGAATCCACCAGGTGCTCTCTGGGGCAGTTCTACCCTGTCCTATAGGGTTGCTATGAGTTGGAATCGACGGCAATGGGTTTTTAACGGGTAATATCACTGGCACTCAGCACTTGCCTGAAATGTCTCACCACCTTTCTTAAGGTAGCCTATGCTATTTCTGAAAGATTGTAATTGGTAGAGGAAAAAATTTTTTAAAAAATTCCAAATGTTGACACAAAATCTATCTACCAACAATTTCCACTCCAAGTTCTTCCCTTAGGAGTGAAATTCCCGTTCCATTTCTGAATCATAACAGCTAACATCTACTGAGGCTTGAAACTCCAGGGCAGAACATCTGTGGCAAGGTTAAGCATCCTTATTTGGGGAGGACAGAGTTTAATTGCTAAGCCTTCTCAACTGATTACTAGGACCTTGTATTTAGTGCCCAACAGTAAATGTCATTTTATAACTTTTACTCTTTCTCAACTAGGAAAAGAAACGTCAGATGTTCAGGGAAAGTTGATAGCAGTAGGAGAGAAAGCTGAAAAAAAGGTTTTTGGAGGGTATTCCTGTCTTGTTATGGGACAGACATGTGAACAGCAATACACAGTAACAGCTACACAATATTTATTATAGGAAAACCTGGGGCCCTGAAGAGAAGGGTCCAATTAGCCAATATCAATGGGCTAACTGATAATTAAAATAGCCCTGTTTAACCTTTTATTTTAATTAACTAACACATCTGTACATTTAAATAAAGAAAGTGGAAAGAAACCTTGGAAGAAAATTTATAACAGCAAAATCTACAGTTCCAAAATAACCTGAGGTGCTGGATACAATGATTCTGCTAGTTTTTAGAAGTAAAATTACTTCATTATCATTTTAATCACTTTCCACATATTTGATTCTTAAAATTAGAAAGTTTAACTGGGAGAAAAAAAGTTATCAGCAAGAAGAAAGCAACTTAGGATTTAAGCATACCATGCTTTTGACACTCTGAACTTTTAATAAAAATCTCACCTTCTGCTTACGGTACTTCTATTTTTTTTATTTTTATTTTTTGGAGTTCCTCTACCTCCTTGACCTACAACCTATTATATTCCATACAATCCTTAAAATTTGGTTTTGAATTGTGATATTTACTTGGGTAAAGATAATATGCTTTTGCAAAACTATAAAAGTTTGACAACATATTCTGTTGGTAAGGGAAGCAGGCACTCCCATGCATTGTTGCTAGGAGGGGGAAATGGTACAATTTTGTACAGGGCACTCTGGCAATATTTCTCATAGCCACACACATAAGAAATGGCTTATTTACAAGGTTATTTGCAGCGGCATTATCTGTAATAGCATGATTGGAAACAACCCAAATGTCAAGGAGGAATTGCTTAAATAAACTATCATACGTCCACATATGGAATACAATGTAGCTATCAAAATAGAATGGGAAATCTCTCTGCAGGATGTATTAGAAAGGGAAGCAAGCATAGTTTAGAAATGATCATTTAGCATGCTACATTTTACTTAAGAAAGAGATAAAACTAAGAACCTGTATTTGTACTTCTTTTTATTTACATAAAAATCATGGGAAGAATACGCACATGCTTAT
>NW_004444193.1:171660-174753 GCF_000243295.1 Trichechus manatus latirostris
TACATTTTACTTAAGAAAGAGATAAAACTAAGAACCTGTATTTGTACTTCTTTTTATTTACATAAAAATCATGGGAAGAATACGCACATGCTTATAGGGAGGGGGAGTTAGGGTCAGGATGGATGGGAAGTAAATTTTGAAACTATATTAATCTTTTGTCAATAAGTAAATAGAAATAAATACATAAATGGAAATAATGAGGATAGGAAAAGATGAATTTCACAAAAAATGTTAATAATATTTTTCCCAGCAATTGAATTTTTAAAAATTCTTTTCCAGAATTTCTGCATGGCTAGTTTATTATTTTCTAGTATAAAAATTAACCCCTGTATTTTAAAGAGTTGTTTCGAGCTCACTCACAGCATTAAAGATATAACCAGTGAGCTATATATTAGTCTAGATATGCAGAGGCACCAATAATTCAGGAACTGAGAACTTGCAGAAAGCATGAGGCTAAGCACAAATTTTAGAGAATATGTTTCATATGTATGTTTCTTTGGGGAAGGAAATAACATATGTGAGAATATTTTTATTTTTAAATTTAATTATGTCCTTCCTTGGCAATTGACCATTCTTCTTGTAATCTCAGGGAAAAAGATCAGTGACTAAAGTTTTGGATCTAGTAGTTTAATGTTCTTAATCTGAGACAGTCCATTAATTTTATGGTTGTTCTCAGACAATATGTTTGTTCCTGGCTCCTGCCCCAAGCTACTCAAATACCATTGATTTTTTTTTCTCCACCTTAAAAATATTGACTCAGCTGCTATGATTAAAAAAGCAAAGTAATTCAATTCCAAATATTTACTTCCACCTCCCCTTTTCTGATCAACCAGAGAAAGTTAATGTGGTAATCAAATTAAAATATAGTTAATTCAATAATAGTTAAAACTAATTTTACAGTCTCCTTACTTCTGTAACACATTGAGTAGAAATTCTTTTTTGTTGCTGATATTTTGATAGTTGTTTTAACATACATTGTATAGTGTACATGTATACATTAATATACATTGATTTCTCACACTGAAGAAAGCACATGTCTCCAGTAAGGCCCTATATCAAGACAATGTTACAACTATAAACCAACATGAATGTTTATTGCATTCAATCTTTAAGTCAAGTATTGTTTGAGCATGGAAGATTTAGCAACACAGAAAGCATATAAGATCCCTGCTCTCATGGTGCTTACAATTTAATAAAGGAAGAAATGCTCACATACATGTATGATTACATACATACATACGTAAACATAATGAAATTATTGGATAATGTAAAGTACTATGAAGTTATTTATATTGGGTGGTATGATTGAAAATCCTGAGTGGCTGGCTGCGTTAGATTGGCTGATCTAGGAAGGCCTCTCTGAGCAGTTTTAGGTGCAATCCAGCCAATAGATAAAGAGGAGAATGAAATGTCTGCAAGGAAGGCAGGGGTAATCAGTTCCAGCTTTATAAACTCAGGTTAAGTGTTTGAGAAGCTATTAGAGGGTTTTAAGTATGGTATCACCTGATTTGTATTTTTAAAAGAACACTCACTATTACATAGAAAACTGGATTGTTGAGGGGTGACAGTGGATGTAGGAGCCCAGACTAGTTCAAGCCAGAAAAGATGGCAGCATTAAGATGAAGAAAAGCAGAATTATTTGGAATATGTTTTGGAGGTAAACAGGAGTTGGCAATGTGTTGGGCATGGGGCTTAAGGAAAGAGAGGAAACAAGGGTAATACCTGGATCTTTGTTTGATTACTAGAATACTGGGTTAATGATGATAATGAAAGGGAAAAGCAGGATTTGGGGGAAATCAAGAATTCAGCTTAGGTCATATTCAGTTTGAAGTACCCATTATACATACAAGAAAATGACAAGTAGTCTGAATTCATAGAGTCAGAGCCTAGAGATTGAGTTTTAAGAGTCATCAGACTATAAATTGTATTTAAAGCCTCTAAATGAAATGAGGTAATCTAGGAAGAATGTGTAGACTGGTTAAGGTAGGAGGGCCAGCGAAGATGTGCAGGGCACATCTACACCTAGAGGACTTACAGAGGAGAGAGAGCCAGCAAAGAAAGCTCAGGAGGGGTCAGTGGAGTGGGAAGGATGGACGCAGTATCACGAAAGCCACAAGAAGAAAGTGTTACAAGAAGTAGTCATCTGTGTCAAATGCTGCTGAGCAGTCAAGTGAGAGCCGGACCAGAGAGCTGACAAATGGATTCCACCAAAAGGAAGTCATTGGTGAATGTGGCAAGAGTAGTCTCAATGGAGCAATGTAAAAGCAAGTTCAATTCAAGTGAGTTGAAGAAAGAAGCTGAGATGGAAAAATGGAGATGGAAAGGAGTTACTATAATTAACTCTTCAAAAAGTTTTGATGTGCCTTTTGGCTATCTGAGCAGTACCGTGGTGGTCAGCAAGAATAAACGCCTTACAAAAGGTGGCAAAAAAGGAGCCAAGAAGAAAGTGGTTGATACATTTTCTAAGAAAGATTGGTATGATGTGAAAACACCAGCTTTGTTTAATATAAGAAATATTGGAAAAACACTAGTCACAAGGACTCAAGGAACCAAAACCGCATCTGATGGCCTCAAGGGTTGTGTTTTTTGAAATGAGCCTTGCCAATCTGCAGAACTATGAAGTTGCATTTAGAAAATTCAAGCTAATTACTGAGGATGTTCAGGGAATAATCTGCCTGACCAACCACCATGGCATAGATCTTACCTGTGACAAAATGTGCTCCAGGGTCACTAAATGGCAGACCGTGATTGAAGTTCGTATTGATGTCAAGACTACTGACGGTTATTTGCTTCGTCTGTTGTGTGTTGGTTTTACTAAAAAAAAACACAACAATCAGATTTGGGAGACCTCTTACATTCAGCACCAACAGGTCTGCCAAATCCAGAAGAAAATGATGAAAATCATGACCCAAGAGGTGCAGACAAATGACTTGAAAGAAGTGGTCAATAAACTGATTCCAGACAGCATTGGGAAAGACATAGAAAAGGCTTGCCAATCTATTTATCCTCTCCATGATGTGTTCGTTAGAAAAGTAAAAATGCTGAAGAAGCCCAAGTTTGAACTGGGAAAACTCATGGAGCTTCATGGTGAAG
>NW_004444193.1:174853-187739 GCF_000243295.1 Trichechus manatus latirostris
TATTTATCCTCTCCATGATGTGTTCGTTAGAAAAGTAAAAATGCTGAAGAAGCCCAAGTTTGAACTGGGAAAACTCATGGAGCTTCATGGTGAAGGTAGTAGTTCTGGAAAAGCCATCTGAGATGAGACAGGGGCTAAAGATGAATGAGCAGATGGCTATGAGCTACCAGTTCAAGAATCTGTTCAAAATTCAGACTTTTAATGGTGACAAATAAAAGATCTTACTTGTGGAAAAAAAAAGTTTTGATGTGAAGGGGATCAGACAAATGGGTTGGTAACTAAAGACAGATGCAGGATCCAAGGCATTTGTGTTTTGTTTTATTTTGTTTTAGAAGATGATATAATAGAGTCTATTTATTTGCTGATGAGAATGATTTGGCAGAAAGAGAGAACGATAATCCCAGAACCGTTTACGGAAAAATCCATTCTTTTCCAACTGGCTTTCCCATGCCAGCTTTGACATTAAATTACTTTTCATATATGTGAGGATCCGTTTTTCAGCTCTGTTATTCTGTTCAGTTTGTCTCTCCTTGTGTCAGTGCCACACTAGATTAATTATTTTATCCTCATATTCACTGAGGCAAATCTCCTTGTTTTGTTCTTTATTAGAAGTGTCTTAGCTGTGCTTGACCTTGTGCACTTCCATATAAAGTTAGAACCTGTTTGTCAATAAACCAAAAAAAAAAAACCAATGCTGTTGGGTCAATTCCAACTCGTAGCGACCCTGTAGGGCAGAGTAGAACTACCCCAGAGAGTTTCCAAGGAGTGGCTGGTGATTTGAAATGCCGACCTTTCTGTTAGCAGCCGAGCATTTAACCACTGCGCCAGCAGGGCTCCAGACATACCCCACTTCAAAGTATCTATTCGGGTATTTATTGGCAGTGCATTGGATCCATAAATCAATTTGCATTCCTAAATATTAAACCTTCCTATAATATTAATAGAATCTTTACAGTTTTATGACTTCCAATCCATAAATATGTTATATCACACCATTAATTCAGATTTTAAAAGATCTCTTTCAACAAATAATAATTATAACTTGTTCCATAAAATCTAGTATATTTATTTATATACTTTGTATTCTGATGCTTTTAAAAAATGGCATTTAAAAAAATATTTCCAAACTGTTTACTGCTAGTATATGGAAATGTAAACTAATTTTGTATAAAACAACCTTGCTAAACTATCTTAAATGTAAAATATTTTGGGTTTTCTAGTCAAGCTTGAAGGGGCCCTGGTGACGCAATTGTTAAGCGCTGGGCTAATAACCAAAATGTCAGTGGTTCAAACCAACCAGTGCCTCCATGGGAGAAAAAACCTGGCAATCTGCTTCTGTAAAGATTACAGCCTTGGAAACCCAGTCCTACTCTGTGCTATAGCGTCGCTATGAGTTAGAATTGATTCCACAGCACATAACAACAGTCAAGCTTGTTGTCCATAAACAATGACAGTTACATACCTTTTTCTCAATCGTTAAACATTTCCTTTCTTTTCTTTATCCTACTATGTACTGACAAGGGCCCACCAATGCAGTGTAAACTGAAGTGATGATAGTAAATATTCTTAGCTTAGTCTTGGTATTAAAGTGAAAGCTTTCAATATATCATCAAGTATGAAGACTGTTATAACTATTTTTTAAGATACTCTTTTATCACTTTAAGGCCTTCTACTATTACTTTAAGGAAGTACCTGTCTAGTCCTAGTTTGCTAAGAGTTTTACTTTATCATGAGTGAATGTTATATTTTATTAAACTCTTTTTTATATATCTATGGAGATAACCATATGATTTTTCTCCTGTAATCTGTTATCATGTTGATAGTTAATTTTTAAATTTTAACAAAAGGCGGAACCTATTTACTATGTGTATCCTATCATTTAGTCTTCCTCCTGGACACACTGAAAGCTTTCATTTCCCAGCCACCCTTACATTTAGGTGGAATCATGTGACTGAGTTCTGACTAAGTTTATGTGGGCAAAAGTGATGTACTTCCTAATTTGGCTATAGAATATTCTGGATGATCTTTTCCTCTGTTTCTCCCCATCTGTAGGCATGAAAAGGAGTTCTTAGACTGCAAAGCCACAAAAGGAGATATGTTTAATTATAGACATATATACACACACATATGTACATATATATGCTATAATAATAGATATTATAATATAAAATTGGTTTTGTTAGGCAAATTGAGAGCTCCCTTTTATCAGAAGAATTCAAGCATGGCCTAAAGCACCACTCGGTGAGGGTTGTCAGGAAGGGGATTCCAATAGAGTATGTCTGTTTGACCTGTGAACCTTTAGTCTCCTTCCTAAAATAAAGGCACCATGATGAAAGAGAGGAGCCCTGGTAGTATAGTGGTTAATGCACTCAGCTGCCAACCAAAAGGTCAGGGGTTCGAACCCACCAGCTGCTCCATGGGGTAGAAATATGTGGCAGTCTGCTTTCATAAAGATTTACAGCCTTGGAAACCTTATGGGGCAGTTCTATTCTGTCCTAGAGGGTCGCTGTGGGTTGGAATCAACTCTACGGCTGTGAGTTTGGATTTTTTGGTTTGGATGAAAGGGGACCTGGAGGTAAGTAAGATATGCATTCATTAATTAGGATTATTTTAAATAGGAGAAGACAGTAAAGTGGTTAAAAGTACAGGCTTCATATTCTAAAACAGATTCTGACTTTTGCACATCCTAGATGTATGACTTCAGGAAAATTGTTGAAAATATCTGTACCTCTGTTATCTCGGTTTCCTTCTTAGTAAAATGAACCCAGTAAAAGAGCCTTCCAAAGAGGGTTTGCTGTGAGTTTTAAATAAAATAATGCACGTGAATTGCTTGGCATAGTATATGATACGTAGTTGTTGTTGTTACTAGCTGCCTTCCAGCAAGCCCCCAACTCATGGCAACTGCATGCACGACAGGATAGGACTGTTGTGATTCATATGGTTTTACCATTGTCATCCACAGGTTTTTCACTGGCTGATTTTTCAGACGCAGATTGCCAGATCTTTCTTCCTAACCCCTCTTAGACTGGAAGAACCGCTGAAACTTGTTCAGCATCATAGCAATACACAAGCCTCCACTGACAGATGGGTGGTGACAATGTTTGAGATGCACTGATCTGTAATCAAAAACAGTCTCCTACATGGAAGGCAAGAATTCTACCGCCCTCAATACATGGTTAAAGTTGAGTAAACAGTAGCTATTATTAACATTGTTTTTCTTCTGACTCGAATTTAGTAATTCAGTGGGTGCAGGAGAGAGTTTTAGCACTCAATAAATAGTTGTTATTATTATTGTGGTACCATGGAAGAAAGGCCTGGCAATATGCTTCCATAAAGATTACAACCAAGAAAACTCTCTGGAGCAGTTCTACCCTGTAACACATAGGGTCATCATGAGTTGGAATTGACTCAGCAGCAATTTTTTTTTTATACACTAGTGTTGCCATACATGTTGAAAAATGATCACAAATATAAATATATATTATATATAGATGATATATATATATACACATACACATATAGAGTTACTTAAAGTAACATCCTGAAGAATAAATGAGATCTGAGCAAAGTACCGTTTCAGGTTTGCTAAATCTCTGTGAGTTTTCAGGTTCATCTTGCAGGAAGTTTTTCTTTGACAAATTAGGAAATGAAAACCCAGCAAGCCTCTGATCTGAGAGCTGAGTCAGAGTGTCGAACAACAACTTCCTCAGCTCACTCAGATCATTATGGTCCTTACAACAGGCAGGTGGTGATGAGAAAAAGAAGTCTGTTATTTCCTTTCCTTTCTAAGAGAGAAATATAAAATTAACAAGGTTAATTTATGACATAAGTTAGATGTTTGATGAGTACTCCAGAACTCAGGGTACAATAACCACGCTGGTCTCCTTTTTGTTCCAGGTTGAGATAATCAACTTTTATTCTTGTGCCAGATGTCGGTGACCCAATTTTTGGATGGGACGATAAACTGTCCAACTCTAATAATGCTCGTTAGAGTTTCTTTTCCCAAAGAAATAGCTTGTGTCCCACACATATGTGCAAAGGGCAGATATTATTTTAATTATTGTTATGAAAAATAAAAGCCAGTAGAGGATAACTGTTTACTATTACCTATTTGGTCATCCAGTACTTTCAGAATCTAAAGTCTAGTTGTATTTATAATTATTATAACCATCAAAGCATTAATTAAGAAACTTATTAGAAATATTTTGCTAGACATTGTGAAAATAAAAATTAAATAGATGAAAGTTCTTATTGCCTAGATATTCAAAATAAAATATGAATTTGGGAAGCACAAGAAGGGGCTCCAAATTTTTCTGGTGGTAAGGGGAAAAAAAAAAAAGCATGAACATATCTGCATTCTCTTCACCCACAAACATTGGTAAGAAATATTTCCTTGACTGGGTATAAAGAAGTGGTAATTGGAAAGAAATTTGAATTAAAAAAAATAAAACTAAATGAGGTACTCATGTAATACATCTTTTTGAAGAGCACATGCTTCATCTATTTTCTCTAGCTATTAAAAGTTAATTAAGAATTGTTAATCATAGAAAATTAATTAATCAAAGGTGAAGTCTACATTAAAATTCTTCATTATGACAAGTGAATTTTAGTAAGATGAAATTTCATGTTAGCATTTATTCTTAACTAGAAGTTTACACAGAATATTCCACCCTTTTTAATTTAATAATCAATAAAAATACATTTCGTTACATTGTCTTTAAAATATATACAGTGATTGATTCAAGGAACGCAGTCATTAAGAGATTTGGGTTCTATCAAGAAAATAAATTCTCTAATGGAATTTTCAGAGGTATCTGTTCCCTAAGCTGATTTACATCTGCACATCACACAATCTTAGAGCTGGAAAGTACTAAAGGTTATTCAGTTCATCCTCCTACAAAATACTTCGATTTCATTTTCATCCAGCTTCTGCTGAAGACTCCAGTGAACAGGAATTACTACATTTTGAGAAAGTTTATGCCATAATGGTAGGCTCTGATTCTTTCCAAGTTCTACTTCATACCCACCTGAAACCCAACTCTTGAGACTCCTCTCCTCTCCTCTCCCCAACCAGTGGTTGGTTCTGCCCTTTGGTTCTTGACATCTTTGAAGACAGCTTTCATGCCCACGTTACTTTTTACCTTTCCCTCTTTATACATTTTTCATCTGTTCAGAAATATTATTTTCCAGATACTTCAACACCCAGATGCTCCTCTCTGAATCCATGCCATTTGTCAGTATAACTCTTAAAGAATGGTTCCCTGACCCGGTATCGCACCTGAGAATCTGTACAGAGTAAAGTTTAAGACCACGGCTTCTGGATGAAGACAGTCTTTGTTTGCATATAAGCTCTGTGTCTTATTAAGTACAAACCTGTACAAGTTCCTGAACCTCTCTGTGCCTTATTCTCTTCCTTTGTAAGATAGAGATAATACTAGCACTTGATTCATAGGACTATTGACAGATTTGCACAATGCCTGCACATGGACAATGTAATCCAATCAAATGGTCTAAAACTGGGCTAACATTGCCAGTGTTCTGATTACAGTGTTGTTCACAGTGACAGAGTGATCACCTTTCTCACAAACTTCTTCATTCATACTAGCAAGCATTTAATATTCTGTCAAGTAATTATTTAACCTAAATGTATTTATGTTTTATTTGCTTGTATATTATGTGTACATTCATACATTTTCTGGTTAATTTGGGTCAAAAAATAAATTTTGGGTTAAAGCATAGTATCTATCAAAATATTTCCGTCTTTCTCAGCTACATTTTTATCAGTAATGACCCAATTGTATCAATCATAATGTTAGTATGACTTTTATTTTTTATTCCTTTTTCTCTTTCATCCATCCAATATGCAGGCTTCTCTCTCTATTCTTTGCAACATCTTTCTGACATTACCATCTTTAACACGGGCCTCTTGATGCCTTTATTCTGCCCCTACACCTTCTGCTCATCCACAACTGACCTTACACAGAGCCGAGAGGAGTCTTCTCAATGTTTTGAGCATATTCTGCTACTTTTCAATCCCAAAGAGTAGCCTTCAAGAGTCACTTATGACAAGTTAAAACTTCTGTTTCTGCTTACTCCAAGGCCAGTTAGTGAAGTTGGGTAGTTGTGGGCTTGGATATACTAGAACTTCAATATAGAAATACAAAAACCACATCCAAGTAGCATCATCTGCATTATCACAATTAAAACTGAAGTCAAATGTTCAAAACAGAATAAATGATGGCGTAAATAAACATGCATTTAAACCCGACAAACTAGTCATTACATATTTGGCAAACAACCTCAATTACAGTACGTCAAAACTCACAAACTTCCAGGGCAAACACATTTATATTTTTGTTTTTTATGTTACATCAAATAACTCATTGACAATTTGTGGAAGAAAATAATTACCAAATTGAATGGGGACTAATTATCTTTACTGTGTCTTAAAAATGTTTATTTTCTTATAATAATTTAAAATCTATAGCAATACTAATGCTATGCCAATGGATCTTTAAAGATTTCAGTTAAGATACATTTAAGAACTACATTTCAAAAAAACAGGTGTCAGTGAATTATTAATCATATTGACATCTATTTACTATAGTTCTAGGAAGTAACCTGAAACAATCATTTTAATGGGTGCTATTTTTCTAATTTTAAGAAAATTAATCTGAAACAATCATTTCAATGTGTGCTATTTTTCTAATTTTAAGAAAATTGTATCTGTGTAAATGTAATGTACATCTGTGTCTTTTCATAAAAAAAGGAAGAGTAGATATTTAAAACAACTAGTTTCACTTCTCTATTTCATTCTGCCTTTTCACACCAAAGTATAACAGTTTATACTTCCCTTTTTAAGTTCCTCCCTCTCTGCATCTTACCAATATACACATAAATAATAGATTCATTAGAGAGAAGATTTATTACATATGGGCATGTATATCTTACATACTTATATATTATAACCAGAGAGATAGAGTAAAAGAGATACCCATTCACAGAAAGACTGGAATGGAGCAGAGATAAAAATAATCCTTTCAGAGGGAGAAATATGTACCATGGGATTGACGAACTTTTGGATCGACTTCTTTAGACTGAAGAACTGGGTCCAAATAGCTGGTTATTTTGTCCTCTCAGACGAGACATGAAGGAAGTGTGATCTGACCACACTGCTGATAGTTTAGGTGATTCGTTTTCAAAAAATAATTTTGTTAAATGCACTTACTATATGTTTTCATTCAGCTGGCGTCTCCATATTATACAAACACATATAGGACACACATGTCTATATATGTACATTGATGTCACTAGCTCTAACGTGCGTGCTAATGTGAGAGTTCACTAGGTTCCTAAACATCTGTCAAGACCATACAAGTAATTATCAATCTTATAAAGAGAAACCTACAATCAACCAAAATATGACCAGATAAAACAAGAAATACAGGAACAGACTTTTATTTTTATGACATTGGTTCTGAAGTCTTGATTCATTGGGCTTATTATGCAACCATGCATAAGATCCAGTTTTTTGTTTTCTGTGTTTTTTTAAGATACAAACAACAAAAGAGTTGCTAGTAGCTATCCTGCAATGAGTACAACTGATAGATAAGGACTTTAAGATAAAAGGAGTTTTAAGTCTAGCATGGCCATATATAAGAAAAAACACAAGCAGCCTATGTTGGCAGAGACAACAGGAAGTGGTTAATATCTTAGCTCCTCTTTCTCTAAAAGTTTTCTTTAAAACTCCTGTAACTATAGCAACGTATAGACTAATAAATTATCCAGTAGTTGTTCTCTTTATTCCTCATAATGAAATATTTCTTCTTGTTTAAGATCTACCTAATTAATTTCTTGGGGAGGGGGAACCTCAAGGAATAAATATTGCAAATTATGTATGCACCAAAAAATACAATAGTTGCAAATAATCAGAGAGAAATGTTTTATTTTTCCTTGCCTGCTGGAGAGAGATTATAAAGGGGAAACGCTTATACAGGGTAGCTTTCAAAAAAGCAGTGAGACAGTGATTTCTCTCTCTCTCTTTTTTTTTTTCTTCAATGGTATCTTAAAATTAGCACACATGCAAAGTCTACCTCACATCAAATTCACAAGAGTAGAAATGTGTGGCTTAAAAAAAAAAAAAAAAGAGTCACTGTAAGTTTACATTTCCAACTCAGACCTCTATCCTTAATCTGATATCTATATAGTCAACTACTTTATCCCCACCTGGATGTTTGTCCAATAGGGATCTTAAAGTCAACATGACCAAAACTGAGCTCCTTATCTGACTCCCTCTCCACCAACCCCTTCCACAGTCACCATCACCACCACCAACAAACCTGCACTCCCGGAAGTCCCTGCTATCTCAGCTGATGGCAATTTTGTTTTTTCTAGTCGCTCATCCAAAAATCTTGAAGGTACTCTTAACTTCTCTCTTTAAACTCACACCCATACTTGAGCAAATCCTGTTGGTTCTATCTTCATGATATATCCAAAGTCAGTGCACTTCTTATTACCTCTACTGTATGACCTCTTTAGGAAAGTAAATATCATTGCTAGGTCTGCGTTTCAAAATCTCAATTCGATCTGCACAACACAGTATTTCCTTAAAATTCTTGATTGTTATCAATGGATAAACATATCCTTTTTCATCTAGCTAACTTAGAAGTTGTGCATTTATTCATTCAGTGATATATACTGAGTGCTTACTATTGGCCAGGCACTTAGGATATATCAGGGAACAAATAGAGTCTCCTGCTTTAGTGAACCTTACATTTTAATGATGGGAGACAGACAAGAAACAATACGCACAATAAGTACATTACGTTGTTTCTTTAAAAAACAAACAAAACAAACCCATTGCCATCGAGTCAATTCCGACTCATAGCGACGCTACAGGACCCAGTAGAACTGTCCCAAAGTGTTTCCAAGGAGCAGCTGGTGGATTTGAACTGCCAACTTTTTTAGTTAGCAGCTGTAGCACTTAACCACTGCACCACCAGGGCTCCAGTAGTATCATAGAAATGATAATAACTACCAGAAAAGAAAAAGTAGAGCAAGTGGGATCAGGAGTTATATGCGGGCAAAGAGGATGTCAGGTTACAGTATTAAATAAGGCGGTCAGGATAGGCCTGTTTGAAAAGTGAGATTTTTAATAAACACTTGTCAATTTGATTCCTTCTGCATCTCTAGAAAGAGGATTAGCAAGGAAGTGCCCCAAACAAAATGACATATTCTACCCCAGTTAGATTCAAATCTTTCTCCATAGGAAGAGAGAAGGAAGGGAAGGATGGGGCAATGGGCAGTGATAATTGGGGGGGGGTGCAACCAAAAAATATACACTATGATGTTAAGTGGTGAAACATTAAAAATGTCAGTCTATGAAGCCAGAAGGATGTTACATTGAGAAGTGTCATGTTCAAGTACAATTTATAGCACCTGAAGATGTTGAGGCATTAAACATTCAATTAATCACACCAAATCTTCTTAATTCCCCCTTAGAAAATTTCTGGAATCTAACTATATTCTACAGATATGCGCCTATAAGAGCCTCCTGCTTAGTCTCCTAGCTCCCCTCTTGCCTCCTCAGGCAGCCACAGTCACAAAATTCTATCAATCTCTCTATGGGTCCATCAGGTAAAACTCACCAAACGACTAAAAACGGAGCTTCTCTGGTAAGAACAGTAGTTCCAAACTGTAATGATGTTGAAATAGCTGCATACCAGAACTAATTTAGTTTTTATCATATATAGGGAGAACTATACTAAGGCTTTAACAAGGGCTTGTTAAGGTAAATACTGCTGGTTAGCTTCTCATTCCACTTTTACCACTTTTTTTATACTTTTATCCATTCTCCCCTCAAATACATACCTCTTGCTTAATCTTGCTTTAAGAACAATAGAATATGCTTGACTAAGAAAATATATTAACATTAAAAAACTAAAAATAAAATGATAAAGGACTCAGCACTTGTACCAACTTTTTATTGCTTTTTTCAAATTAGACTCCCCCAACTTTAATTTTAATTACTGTCTAATATTTACCTTTGGTCAAAGCACCCTTTTTTCACTGCCTCACCTTTCTCCATCTGCACACAGAGCATTTTCATGCCCAACTCCTGTGTCTGACTCATATTCTTCACTCATCCCGGTACGTCCTTTCTGTTGTCCCCTGTTTTTGTGACATTTGACACATTTTTAAACTCAGGTTCTGTCTTCTTCACTATCCCTTCTCTCAGAAACAAAGCCCCGTTGATTTCCGTTTTCTCTAATTTGCTAACCTCTTCTCTAGAACATTTTAGCATATTTATATTACCGTATTCTCTATCTACTCTATAACTGAGCTTATTGCCATATCAGTGTGTTACATCATTCTAAGTAAGTTCACTGGTTTCATGCATGTCTATTTTTTGTCTGCAACTAGGTTTTTAAACTGCTTGAGTACAGAGACAGGATTACATTATTCCTCATAACTTCTATGTTAAGGACAAAGGAGTTCTCTCAATATATAATAACATGTAAATGTTTGTTGACAGCATAAATGCATGCCAGTTGACTGACTTGTTAAATAGCATAAAACAATGGAAGAACCTGTCCTCTCTAGCTGATTTATCTTCCAATGATCCCCTCCATCTCAAAGGGAATTTTTCTTATATTTTCAATTGTAGCACATACATTTTCCAATGATATTACTTCCTCAACTACATCACATTTTCATTCCAAATACATCCTACTAGGAAAGGTCTTCGATCATTAACCACCACTTTCACTGGCCTCCTTTTCCACTAGCCGTACAGGTTGGCCCTCAGCAAATTGATAAATGTTTCATTTGTCTCACCATTTTTGCATGGCGCCTTTTCAGATAAGCCAAGGAGGGGCTCTGGCAACTTCTTCTTCTGCCTTTTGAAAGAGGAGCCCTTGCCTTAGCCAAGAGGATAAACTGATGATACTTTGATTCACGATGAGCATAATCCAGTTGTGATTTAAGTTGAAAGAATTTGCTTAAGAAATAAAGTGCTCACACATGTGATATTAGTGAATCCATTCAGACAAACTAAATCTCCAATTAATGTAAAAAATTTTTAAATGTATAAAAGGACACCAAACTTGCCTGAAAATAACACAAAACCACCACAGATATTAAAAGTGGAAATGGAAACGTGTTAGCAAAGGGAAGCAAGCAAATCATGAATCTAAAATGATTCAGGTGAATCATTCAGCTTATGGGGTTCTAAACACAAACCAGTTGCCATCCAGTTGACTCCGACTCATGAGGACCCCACGTGCTTCAGAGTGGAACTGTGCTTTGTAGGGTTTTCAATGGCTGATTTTTCAGAATATTGGCAAATCTTTCTTCTGAGGCACCTCTGCGTGGATTTGAACCCCCAACATTTTGGTTAGCAGCCAAGCACATTAACCATTTGCACCACCCTGGGATTTTGAGTTCTAAGTAGGGTTGCATATTTCTTGAGTGTACATTTACATTTTTCATATTCTGATGGTAAAAATATTATGTAAATTATTTTTCTTCCTATTATTTAAGTTACCTGTCTGAATGCTAGACAGACTCTAGTAAAAGCTGATGCTGAAGCAGGAGGGAATGATATTTCCAATATTTCTCTTATAAGAATTTAAAAATAAGGCATCTTCAGATTCATTTTGAATAAAAATAAAAAACTATTGTTTTCTAAATGAGGGTGTTCCTAGCAGTCCCAAACTAGTGCATATATTTTAAAAAAAAAGAAAGAAAAACACTGCTTCTCATATCTGGAAAAGTTAGTCTGTCTCCAAAATGCTACATCATCTTTTATCTGCATGTGACTAAACACAGATGAGAAGGAACCTATACATCTCTCTGGCTTCTGAAGAGTTAACTTCAGGGACTTAAACCATTTGTAATTGTCAATATAGTTCCTTCAAGAAAACAAATTGAAGTTATACTGTGTCAGTATTTTTCTCTATGGAATTATATTTTGTTTTGAGTATTATATGTATTGGAGATAGGAGGTAGGGTTTATTAAACACTGCATAATATATTATACCAATCAATTTCTTCCGTTTCAAATCCAACTAATTAAGAAGAAATTAAATGGATTTACTCTAATGAATATTAACTAATAGTAGTTAATTTGAAAACATTCATTTCTAATTTATTTGACTTCCTGTTGCTATAATGCATCAAATAACTTTGGTGGGATTTACTTAGCTAA
Source organism: Trichechus manatus latirostris (assembly GCF_000243295.1). Classification (NCBI taxonomy): domain Eukaryota; kingdom Metazoa; phylum Chordata; class Mammalia; order Sirenia; family Trichechidae; genus Trichechus; species Trichechus manatus. The sequence continues at coordinate 187,062 of NW_004444193.1, forward strand.
AGGATTTTAAATACATTAATTTCAATATTTCAGGGTCAGTGACAATCAACGAGACAACAAAGCCTTCACTAACAATTGCACTTGCTATGACCATGAATTTTTCAGCTCGCAATAGAAGGTTGCCAGTTTACAAAGACACCTCTTAAATAGGATTTGATTTTTCTTCCATCTATGGTATTATTATCAGGAGGGAGCAATCCCTGGAGAAGGACATGGTGCTTGGTCGAGGGTCATCGAAAAAGAGGAAGACCCTCAATGAGATGGATTGACACAGTGGCTGCAACAATGGCTCAAACATAGGAACGACTGTGAGGATGGTGCAGGACCATGCAGTGTTTTGTTCTGTTGTACACAGGGTCGCTATGAGTCAGAACTGACTTCACGGCACCTAACAACAACAACAACTTGGTACGATTGGGCATTCTGGTCAGGCTAAGTTTCAGTTTTTAACCTCTCTCAGGAAGTAGCTACAACCTCCCCACACCCATGCCTGGACAAAGGTCTTAGGAGAACACAGGTCTTGGGAGGGTGGCAGAGAACCTGCACTGGCATAGATCAGCATTTTTAATTTTATACAGAGAGATGGATAAATGAAGGAACCAAAAATATTGTTTTATTTACTTTTCACAGTTAAAAAGTACAGAACAGATAAACTAAAAGTCCATATATATATATATA